>NW_011502153.1:0-6691 GCF_000495115.2 Populus euphratica | reverse complement strand
TGCGTCTGAAGGCTGTGAACCGCTGGATCTTGGATGAACAGATCGTGTAGCTGTGATTCGTTTGATCTCCAAGTTGATCGGACGGTCAGGATTGAATGGGCTACGATCGGGTGTGGCGCGGTGTACTGAGTGCTCGGTATACCTGCTGACGTGGCGCAACCAGATCGAAGGGCAGATTATTTGAACGGCTGAGATTTATTTGGGTTTTAATCTGGTGTGGTAAAGCCTATTGTATCCTAAGAAAACAAAGGCTCAGATCTAAATACTATTAGATCTAACGGTTGGGATATTTTTGATATGTTTTAATTTATTAAAATGTGCAGAAAAAGTATAAAAAAAATGAATAGTACACAAACAGTAACCCAAATAGTAATACGTGAATTTGAGAATTGAGAATTCAGAATGAATTTTTTTATCCTTTTTTTTTTATTTATTATATTTTTTTGTCATGAATAATAAGATAAAATAACATTCCTAAAAAAATTTATTTAATCCAAAATTGGGTTACAACATATATAATTTTTGTTATATTTTTTTTTAAACATATGCATCAACTTTTCAATTCTCAATTATAATTTTTAATGATGTCAAAAAGTCTGTTTACATTGCCAACATATTTTTTTATGCTAAATATTTATTTTTAATTTTATCTGCAACGTAGTGCAAGTAAATGAGCTAGTATATCTTATGTAAAAACACCTTATCTATTTTCATTTTTCATTTATTTTCCATCATGGAATTGGAAAAATAAAAAAAATAAAAAAACATAAAAGAAAACTGATAAAACTAACTATTTAATTTGGTGAGGTTATGTATAGCTTACTCATTAGTTAGGGTTTAGTTTCAGGAAATGATAAAAGGTTAAAAAAAATAGAGCTAATGAGTAACATAAATAATAATTATAAACTCACCTAATCGGTACAAGAATTCAAATAAAAAAATTCAAATAATTTCATCTATCCTTATATAATTTTACAAGTATATGATATTTCCTATATTTTTAAGTTGTAAAGATTCATATCCAAGAAGTATAGATCTTTTTACAGGATAAAAGATGATAATATAAAGTATTATAAGGAAATTTGAATATATTACAAGAGGATAAGTGTTTAAAGCTTTCTATAGAAGAAAAATTATGTGAAGTTTTGCTTTCAAAGCCTAAGATGACTCTTTTTATATAAAGCAGAACAAATTGTCCTTTTTAAATCTTTGTAAAGCAAAGAATTTACTTTTTAAAAAGTTGAAAAAGTTCTATGTTAATTGTCGCGGGGTGCGAGTTGGTGCGACGTCATTTGGTGACGGCGGAGGCTTTTGTCATGCCTCCTATATGAGGTGTTATGTGTTGGAAAGAGTTTTGGATTTAATTATAAAATTATTATTAAGATTCATGAGTCACCACCTAGTATTATGATTATTAGGAACCTATGGTCTGCGAGAGTGTGAGTAAGGGACTTGTTGTACAAGGAAAAAACGCATCACCCCAGTGCACCCTACCTAAGGTAAACTGCATTGTTGTTCAATTGTTTTTTTCTGAGTCAGGTATGTGTTGGTCTTTTCTAAGGCTCAAGGTAGATTTATCTTCGTGAGAGAGTCTCTACTTTATTAGGTTAAATCCTAACCGTTCTAAAGTTTGAATTTTAACATCTTATTTATTTACATCTTGTATTTTTAATAGCTGAGGGTGTACTTTATCATGTAATTTTACACCCCATAAATATTAAAGTCTAAATCTGGATTTAAAAAAAATTAGAAAAAGATTTTTGATATGTTGGTCAAATTTTAATGGATGATCATAAACTGGTTACAATATCCATTTTTAGATTTTTTTTTAAAACATGAAAAGATGCAATTTTTGTTTTTTTTTATGAAAAAGATGCTTGGAAAAATTTAAGGATTTGACCTTTTTAACAATTTTTTTAAAATGGAAATTGATTGAAAAGTGTTTTCTGAGATTTTTTTAAAATATTTTTTAGTTTTTTAATAATTTTGGAGGAAATCGGGTATTTTAATATCGGATTTGTATTTTATAGTATAAATACATAATCCGATATTATGCAAAATTAGTAAAAAAATATGCGAGAAAATCATAATTTTTTAAAATGATTTTTTTGAAAATTTTTAGATTTAAAAAAAAAGGAGAGCATAATCCACTACGTGAACAGTGGAATTTCATGGGGAAGATGAAGAACCAGGGCAAGGGTAGCAGACCAAGTGGCGTGGTCGTGATGGATGGCTGACAGGGAGGATGACCTTAAGCTAGTGGTGGAAATGGCGGTGGAGTTGGTTGGAGCAATTGCAGCTGGAAAAGGAAGAAAGAAGAAGAAAAAAAACGCGTGAAAGGGGTTGTAGAGACGAGAGAGAAACCAGTGGTGGCTCTTGGTGGTCTGCTGGTGGTTGCGGTGGCTTCCTGTGGTGGAGCTGATGGTGGAAAGATTGGTGGTGATAGTAGTGGTGGTGACTGAAGGGCATGGTGGGTGGCTTCCTGTGGTGGAGTTGATGGTGGAAAGATTGGTGGTGATAGTAGTGGTGGTGACTGAAGGGCATGGTGGAGAGAGAAAGAAGAAAATTTGCAAAAACCGGCAGAAAAAACTGGTTTTTTGGTTGATTTTGGACCTGATTTTCTCCTTCTTAGGCTATGAAATCCACCTCTATTTATAGACAGTGGGAGAGGGTAATTTTGTCTACAGTGGAGAAAAATTTCAGCCATTGATTCAATTGGAAATGATCCCAACAATTGGATCAAAATAGGTATCATGAGTTGCAAAATCTGCAGACAAAAGTTGACTGAGTTGGCCTCTTTAGGCTATCACATGAGATAATATATTGTCATTTAGTCTAAACTAATCACATGGGAATGTAGATAAAGCGCAGAAGATCATTTTCATATAACATTTGTTAAATTTGGTGGATGTTAGGTATATTAAATGTTGCTGCAAAGTAGGTAACTGGATTAGCTTTTTCAGAAAAAAATGAGGATAATGAACAATGCTGATTCCTGTTTTTGCCAAAGTTTATTTAAGTCCTTCCTCTTTCAACTGCTTTCAATTGAACCCTAATTAACCTTAAACTTTTTTTTATTTAATGTAATTAAGCCCCTAATTTCAATCAATTAACTTGGAAAAAATTAAATTTGGTCTCTCAAAATTCTAATCTTCTCAATTAAGCCAAAATTAGGTTTCCAAACTTAATTTTTCACCAATTAAGCCCAAAATAAAATTAATTTGACTTATTTAAAGTGTAATTAAGTCCTTACACTTAACTAAATTCTTAAATTGGACCCAAATTAGTTCTTAAACATAATTAAAATTTAATTTGGTCCATGATTAAATCAATTTGGCTTATTAAAAATTTAATTATATCATGGACTCAATTTTTATGCAAATTTGTTTAATAATCATTCAATTTGACCTTGAATTTATATTTTTCTCTATTTTTAGGCATAATAGGGTACAATTAGGCCTTGAATTTTCTCAAAAAAAAATTGCAACTTGATTTTTTTCTATTTTTATAGCCCTTCTTTATCTGCTGTCTTCAGATTGTCAGTCTTTATTTTATATTTTATTTTTATTTAAAAAAATTAATTTCTATTTTTATAGCCCTTCTTTATCTGCTGTCTTCAGATTGTCAGTCTTTATTTTATATTTTATTTTTATTTTAAAAAATTAATTTTTAGAGAATAACCCAGAATTTGGTTAGTACATCAATTACCACAAAAAGTTATTTATAATTTATGCAAGTGGGGGATCAACTTTTAAAAGTTGAAGTGGTAGCTAGTTGTTTTAACCATTTATACTAACAAGAGGAAATGTGCTTGATGATTTAAGCCTGGTGGTTTGGAGGATCTTGACTAAGAATTAAAATATGTTAAAATATTTTGGACCTTTTAAAATACTTTTTTCTTACAAAGGCATTGATTGGCTAAGATTTTTGTATTGTAGGGAGGATACCATAACAATCATCTTCGTTATCATATACTAGGCTAATTATAGAAACTGAGGATAATGAGGATGGAGAGGAATCATTGTCTTTGGTGCTTTATAGGAGATGCTTTATGATTTGAAAATACTCTTTCTTAAATTGTGCTGAGGCAAAAAAAGTAGAAGTATGAGATCTTCATGCTAGGAATTTGGATTGAGATTTGAGTCTCTAAACAGGGCATTTTGGTGTTGATGTAACTATTCCATAACATAAGGTTTGAAAATTTTGTTTTATGTTGTGAAGGAGTCCCACCATTTTACTTTTTATATTTGGATTAGGATGGGATACCCATACTGGGTATGGTAGTTGGAATACCAGGAACAAAACCAAAGGATAAAGAATTTGGAAAAGAAAAGGAGAATTATGGAATTTCCTCTCAGTTTTTAAGGGTTTAATATTTTGTTTCAAGTAAATGTATTAGTTTTCAATTAAATGATAGAGTTTTATTAATTCACAAAAACAACATAATAATCCCACTATTAAAGAAACCAGTTAGGTAAATTTGAAATCTTGATGAAATTATTAAAATGGAATAACAAGGAGTGACTACCCTTAGAATTTTGGAGCAAAAAGGTGTTTAACCATGCCTATTGATAATCCTAATCAGAATAAGAACGATCAATGAAATTACCAACTCTGACATGATAACTAATTGGAAATTGAATTGTTGGGTGAAGGGTTTGTTTCTAATCAGAAGGATGAATAATATTTTGAATGATGCATGTGGAGTAGATGTATTAAGAACGGTTCTGTTGTAGTTTGAAATATTTATTTTGGCAGAAGTTATTATCTCAAGTATTGTCATATAGTAAGATAGGTTTGGATAAATCCTAGGGTTTGAAATACCAGTTTGAAGGATGGGTTTGAAATACCAGTTTGGAGGAAAGACTTTTGTAGTTACAATGGAAGGACCAAAATAGAAAAATCAATTTTTAATAGTTAAAATATTTTGAAATCTTGATTTTTCAATGTAAAAGTTTTCAAGATAGTTCAAATGAAGAATTTGGATTAAAAGTAAGCAATGGTTTCTACGAGGAAAAACATGCTTCCATTTTGAAAATTGGTTTGAAGGATTTATTTGACTAGAAAGACTTTTCTTCCTGAAAGGACTTTTGACTAATAGTTTGTACGGGTATAAGTAATTCTGGTGAATTAGATAAGGGTTTTACCAAATTTTATACTTATGAAAATTGTTCTGCTTCCTCATTTTTAATTACTTCTTCATATTAGGATTTAATTGGTTTTGTAGAAGAAATGGTTGAGGCAAAGAGTTTTATAGGGTTGTGTTATCTTTGAGATTTTGAAGATTCATACTTTGTTTATGGGGCTTTGCCTTTGTCTTTGGATTTGGAAGGCATCGGAATCTATTTTGAATATATCTTTCCATCATGCAAAAATATGTTTTGAAGTGGTATTTTGAACATCTTTATATAAAACTTCTTTAATAAAATTACAATCAATATGTAAAATGAATTTTTGATTTAATAAACTACTTTGAAATTTTGTAATGCATAACATAATAAAAATAATTTTTTTTATAGTAGAATAATTCTTTTGACAATCATTCTAATATGTATATGTAAATTAAAGAATTTGTTCTTTGCTATTTTATATTTGTTTAAGTATATCCCGGTAGCCCAACTTAGAAGCACATATCTCAATTATTTTAGGAGTTAAGTGATTGAAAATATGTAAGTATATAATTTTTTAGACCTATTTTTAGATATGCCAAACAATCTTAGCATGTTCATAATATGATGCTTTCTCAATGTATCTTGTAAGGGTATTGCTATTCTACTTGTATAAGGGTAAAAGTCTAGAACATAATTTATATTTTCTAAAAACCTTTGTAGTTAGGTTTTATCTAGGATTTTGTCAAGAAATTTAGTAGTAAATTTTAGGGATTTCTCAATAGGTGTAATGGTTTATTGGGAGATATAATGACCAATAAAATGAATATAAGTTTAGAAAATAGAATTTTTTATTTTTAAAACAACTAAACTATTTTTCTTTGTGACATATAAGAATGTTTGTAAATGTTTGAAATGTTGTTCTATTGAATTTGAAAAGATAAGAACATCATATATTATGTAGAATTTTGAATATGTATTGAAAATATCATTCATGATTCTTTGAAATTCAAAAGGAGTATATTTTTAATTTAAATGATATGACATTCCATTCATATTGACCAAATAGAACTATAAATGCAGTTTTGTAACTATCTTTTGGATAAATTTAAATTTAACAAAATTCTAATTTTATATAAAAAATCTTCTACAAGGAAGTTTTAATTTTTTTTTATCCAAATGGTAGTTAAGTATTTTCGTAATGCATTAAAAAAAGGAAATGTCTATAAAGACCATATTCGCAAGTTCATTATTTTTTGCTCTTAAGGTTAGTTTAATAAATTTTTTGTTCCCAAATAATATAAAAAGACTTGTATGACCCCATTCAATTTGATAGTAATGAATGTGTCTCTATGAAAATACTATTTTACCTTTCAGTTGCCTGTTTATTTGAACATTTTTATAAGAGAAAAATAAGGTGTTGTGAAAAGCTTCATGTCTTTTAGAGTTTTTTTTAATAATTATATTACATAAAACATTAAAAGATATAGGGTTTTCACTACAAATGACATTGTTCTCTTATTTATAAGACATTGTGGACATATTGTGTTTTTTTAATAATTCATATTGATCCTTAAAGTATT
>NW_011502076.1:9061-26487 GCF_000495115.2 Populus euphratica | reverse complement strand
ACTGTTCTGGAAGCAAGACTTGGTTGTTGGGTTCAATAATCCTCTTTGGAAACAGTTGTTCAATTGTAATCTGGAAGATCATGCAGGTATCTGCTCTGTGAGTTCATTCCAAATTTCCAGCTGTATCAATATTAGTGAAATCACATATCTAGGTCTACATGTTTGCTGAAATTCAGAACAGGTTCCAATATCAGCTAGGTGTCCTGATCCCTTACTCTCTACTGTTGGGATGTGTTTCTTCGGATCCCTACAACAATAGCAATTACGATCTTCATAAAACCAGATCCACAAGCGTGGAAACTGCATTCAATTCTTGAGCATGCTTGTTTACTCTCCATAGAATGTAGCATGCTCTCTCAGTACTCTTGTCTTGTGCACATATTTTGTTAATTCAAAATCATAAACATGTCCTTATATGGTCTATTTAAATAGCTGTAACCAAAACCTTTTTTGACCAGTGAATTGCTTCTGCAAGCATCATTATTCTTCAAACCTGGTGCATGGCACAAAGGGGACTACACTTCTCAGCAATGTTCAAACCTCTGCCACCGTTATTGGGACCGTCTTAGCTGCTACCTTTCTACATGAGATGATCTACACATCAAGGTACATAACTCCTTGGAATGTTTTCATGACAATTTATATTCTTTATGAAGAATTCTGTTAGTTATAAAAAGAAAGTATGAATAGCTAATTAATGCTGATAATGTTGGTCATGTGATATATTTATCTCACTTCAGCTTGTTAGGTGCTATTGTTGTGATTTCTGGTTTGTATATGGTGATATCGGGTCAAGCTTCAGACCAACAGGAGATCAAACAAGGGGCAAATTTTGTGCCACAAGCTGACGGGACAAATATTCAGCAAGGTTCTATGGATGGATCTTCAGGAAATAACATCTGTAAAAAACATTTGGAAGAGCCACTTCTATATGAAAAACTCCCTAATGTGGACAAAGTGTGATGAATCTGAATGACATCCTCAAAGTTAGTTTTTTTCCTTTCGGAGATACAAATTTCATGTCGAAATATCCTAGTGCCATGCTTCACTCAGGTTCCATCTTCAGAACAACTCTTCTGTGGTTACTTTCTGAAATTGTGATGTTCCCCGTCTCATTAGAGTTTTATATAGAACAAAGTAAATCCCCTGATAAATAGATGACACATACACGAGCAATCGAAGACAGAGAGAACGGATTTCAGAACTCATATTATAGCCAACCCGAAAAGGTAACACCATATTGAACTCTGTTCATTTTTTAAGTCTTCAGTGTTTATATTGATTGACATCACATTTCAACTATAAAAATCCTCCTAATTATTGAAGTTTTACTTCTCAAAGTTTCTGGATCAATATAATAATGTATGTAGCAAAGTAGAAAACTAATAATTTTCAAGGATCATTCCTTTTCATCGAGGCAAATCTGCAACACATAATCTTCTAGTGCATTTCCAATTCAACAAAAAACATTTCCACTCAAGATTATTGAATTTTCACTTTGAAGGCATTCAGGTCGACATGTGTATTAGGCATTTAAAAAATGATGATATCAAAGATCAATTCAGGATACTGAGTGAAGGAAAGTGTAGGATATAGAATGGTAATATTAACTTTTTTTCTAAATCTAGAAAGCTACAATTTTGCTTGCCGCCATGTTGATTTGCAAGAAGCAGATTCTACAGATGACATGAATAGATATCATTCCATGAAGAAGAAAATTCCTGGCATAACCACTCAGACTGACACTGATAAGAAAATGAGAATAAATATCATTGCCAAAACGAAAAAAAAATCTATGGATAAAATTTAAAAAAAAAAAGAATTGATGAAAGGCATCTTTCTTCATGTGTTGTCTTTTCTTTCCGGTTATTGTTTTGCTTTAATAATCAATTTTTTCTTCTTTTTAATTTTATTTTTTGATATTATGTTGATATGTATTTGGAATTGTGGAATTGATGATTTATTTTTTATGATATTATCAATTTTATTCTTTGATATTGTGTTGATATACATTTGAAGTTGATGATTTATTTTAATTTGTCTTTTATGTTATTATTGAGATCTCAAAAAAATATCCTAACATCAAATTAGTGCTCAATTTGACAAAAAGAATTCAATTTATTGTTTGCAAAAGATTGAAAATAAAGGGACTAAAATTGAAAAAAAAATAAAAACTATGGTGTGAACTTTAATCCTTTTTCTTTTTATTTTTGCTTTATCATCAGTTTTTTTTTAATTTTATCTTTCAATATTGGATTAATTAAGATTTGAGATTCATAATTTATTTTAATATATTTTTTATATAGTTATTTTGATCTAAAAAAATATTTCAATGTTAGGTTGATACTTGATTTCATAAGAAAAGAATCTAAGGAAATTGAAATAAAGAAAAAATAAGACCCTTTTAAAATAAAATGGTGTTAGGGCCTTTTTGCTTAATTTTTTCTTAGGATATTTTCAAGTTTTCTTTTTAGTTATTTTAGCTTTGCAATTAAACAACTTAGTTTAAAATTTTATTTTGTTTATATTTTAAGTTTATAAATTTAAAAATAAAGAGAGAGAGCCATTAAAAAATATCGAATGAGAGAAAAAGGTTGGTTGATAGAATTTCAATACCAAAAATAAATAAATTTAATATCAAAGTTTTTCTTTCAGAAAGAAAAATTTCATTAAAGTGATTTTGGACTTTTCAATTTCCTAAAATAATATATTAGAGATTTTGTGTTTTGTAATTGATTTTGAGTGTTTTCTAGCTAAGATATTATTTTTTTTTAAGGTTATTAAAGTGCTGTTAAATATAAATATGTAAAGAATTAAGTTTTTAGTTGAAAAAAATACTAACTTGATTTTTAAGCCACCTTTATGGTGGTCAAAAACTAGGTTTGATAATGGCATATAATTCACTTGTTTTTTTAAAAAAAATAAGGGGTGGTCACCATTAAAAATGCGTGTTGGGTAACCACTTCTATATGGCTAGCCTTTTTTTTTAATATTTTTTCAAAGAAATTGATTTAATTTCTAAAAAAAACAAACTAATAGGACTTAACTTATAAGTGTGAATGCAGAATGGGACTTGTTAAAAAAGAGGAATTTTAATGGTAGGATGAACCAATTAGAAAGGTATATAAAGGAATATAACATAAAACAATTACACTATTCAGTTATTTAAAAAAATTTATTCATGTGGCACTTAATTTTCTTCAATTATATTTAAAGTTTTCTCATCAAGACTATTCAAGGAAAAATGGACCCCATGAGTCATCATTAACAATAATAATTTAGAATATATATATATATATATATATTATTGTAGAAATAAATATTGATAATAATTCTATTGAGATAGATAAACACAAGAAAAAGATGAGGATGAATAAAAAGAATTATTTTTTTATTTTAAAAATATTTTTATTGAATATAAAATGAATCTCTTTATTCATGTGCGTGAGCCAAGCCCCAACAATGCACCCGACAAAATGCTTTACATATTTTCATTTAAAAACACGATGATAACCTTGAAAAAATAATTCCTCAGCTAAAAAAAATAATTAAAATTAGCATACATAAAATTAGTCTATCAAAATTAGAATTTTTTTCACATTTTATTTTGAAATTTAAACCCTAATAATTAGGAAAGTGGATACCTTTAATCATCTATGTAGTCCCTTGTGCTGGAAAAAGACGTTCCAAAGTGCATGTCAATTTGTTTTGTATGATTTGATCTTCACCAAACTCTGAGACAAGACAGTATTTTGGCATGTACACCTTTCTTCTCACTGTTCACGTCGAAAGACTTTTCAGAGAAAGTCCCCGTCCTCTCGTTTGCAGTCAACACGCTTGAGGAGAAATATTTACCATTTTTTTTGTTGATTTGACACCTCGCACCCAGCATTTAAGTATCTGGAATAAGAAATGGGACCCCTGCAATTAATGGTGTGTTTCCACTCCTGCAAAACATGGCAGCAACCGCTCACAAATATAGTGAAATCAGTCTTCTGCATAAGCAATTAGCAGGGTTCAGTTTGTAACCACAGAATCCACACCTAGAAACCGCAGAAACCCAGTTTCCCTGACCTTATTTTTATCAGCAACCGCTCAACACACCATGGTAATGAATATATTAAAGGAATAGTATTAAAGCTAGTTCAGCATGCGCATTAAACCAATGCATGGTTCGGCAACTGATGCATTAAACAAATCAGAGAAGAATGATCAAACAAGGTCTCAGATATAGAAAATGTGAGCTCCGCAGAGCATACAAGGCCATATAAAACCAATATGTTCCAAAGATAATAAAAAGAAAAGCATAAGAATGCTATACAAAGAAACCAACTGTGGAGAAAAAAAATATATAACATCAGAATGCGCAGCAAATAAGTATGCTGCCTACAACTAAAATCCTAATCGATGCTATCGGCATCCATGCTAGCTGCAAGAATTCTCCAAGTTAAGGGTGCTTCCATCCAGAAGAGTAAGCATTGTTGTCCCTTCTGTTGTTCCTAAAAGCACAGCATCCGACGGAGTACACAATGATGAGGAATACGAGAAAAATAATGTTGACAACAGCCACCTTCTTCCAATCCCTCTTGAGGTTGTCCAGCAGTCCAGCTTTGCAAGAGTTGCAGTTAAAGCAGAGAACATCTGTTTGATTATCCCATGCATTACAGTCAGGATCGGAGGTGGAATTTGTAGTTGTCTTCTCCCAGTTAGTCGGTGATTTATAAATAAAGCCACAGCTATCTGATGGCTTACAGCAACCAGACTGCAAAAACAATAACGAAACATCAGATCCCAGTGTAGTGTTATGAACTACATTTTACCAAACGTGAAGAACTATAAATACATGAAGAAGAAAGCCTACTGCGACAATACCTACATAGAACAGCTATTTACCAAACGTTCATAGAAACAATTGCAGAACAACAGAAAAATTATGTCAAATAAATAATTATCTAGGGTTAATAATAACCCCTTTGGCTAAAGAAATGAATCTCCATTTTCTTGTCCAGGGCAATCAAAAGTTCATATTGTCAAATGAACTTCCGCATTTACACTAAAAGATCATCATATAAAGTTAAACTAACCACCGGCGCACACAAACATAAAACCGCAACAAGTCAGTTCATAAGGCCGTGAGAGGCCATCGAGGAAAAGAGACCCTACTGCCCCATACAAAAACAATTAGTAGATGATAAAATTATTAATGATCAAAGGTAAAAGAGGGCCCTTTCCCCCAACTCATCACAACTCAAGCACAAGCACAGGTAGAGCTACGCAAAATGAGGTATATTTCACATATCAGCACATAGGAAGGATCACTAGACACAGAATCCCAGCAAAGGATACTGCAAAAGATAAAGCACAAATGCTTCTTTCATATATATATATATAATCTAAGGTTGTGCTCTTGCTTTAACACCATATGATGACAAGAATCAACTAATTCACCAAAAAGAATCATATTTTTCATACGGTAACCTAAAAGTGCTCTTGCTTTCCTTTCTAAAGCTATAGTAAACTAGAAGCAACTGCGAATAATCCTAAAATAACAATGAAAGAAAGAAAAATAATTGAAAAAATTCCTTTTTCCTATATCACAAACAAAGCCTTTTTCTTCTTTTTTTTGTCATTATGATAACATTGAAGCAACAAAATCATAGAACATGCTCAAGAATAATGTTTTATACCATATATATATATATATATATATATATATATATATATAATCTAAGGTTGTGCTCTTGCTTTAACACCATATGATGACAGGAATCAACTAATTCACTAAAAAGAATCATATTTTTCATACGGTAACCTAAAAGTGCTCTTGCTTTCCTTTCTAAAGCTATAGTAAACTAGAAGCAACTGCGAATAATCCTAAAATAACAATGAAAGAAAGAAAAAAAATTGAAAAAATTCCTTCTTCCTATATCACAAACAAAGCCTTTTTCTTCTTTTTTTTTCTTCTTCCATTTTTGGAGTCTAATAAATCATTTTTTTGGAAATGGTCCATGTCTGCTTGTTCTTCTGTACGGCCATATGACAAGTCATTTGCGAACATTTCGGGAACCTTTGGTTGTCTTTTTGTTCCAAACATCGCATCCAGTATTGCTGGTTTCTTTTTAAAAGAGCTAGCTCATTAGCTATCTGTGAGTGGGGCTTGTTGAAAGCATCTACTCGAGTGTATCGAGAAACGTACCAGTCATCTCAACATTCATAGAACATGCTCAAGAATAATGTTTTATACCATAACCATATATATATATAATCAAAATTATTAATCACAACATTCTTAATCCACAATTACACGCAGAAAATTGTACTGACATCTAACGACTACCAGTAACCCATCATGACTCATGAGTGACATCTCGTTTCTTGAATAGGAAAGAAAAATACTAATATTGAAAATTATCATCGTAGATTTAACATTATTTCTTTTTAACAACAAAAACTTGGATCTAACAAAAAAAAAATAACCGCAAAGTCAAAGAATAACTCAAAAGCTATAAAAAAAAAGATGAAAAAAATACCTGAAGAGCAGACAGATGGCGGGTATACAAGACGTCAACAGTATCATTCACGAATTTCTGGTTAAAATCACTGCAAACTTTAGCATCAATCAAACAACTCTTAATCTTCCTCCAGTTCTTCTCATTGCCCACTCTCTTCTGCAACCAATTCGAATAATCTCCCAACTTATACTCCTTATACCCCTTCCCGGACAAAACTTGACCGGCACCTTTGTTGGTCACGACAAAAGCGAAAATCGTGAAGCAGAAGAGCAAGACGATGAGGAGAAACATGACTAGGAGGTAAGTCCAGAGAAGCCATGACACGCGACAACACGCGCCAATTAGGCCAGCTAGAGAGACTAGCAAGAGAAAGACACCCAAGACAATAACTGGGGTGTCGAAGAACTTATCACATTCTGATGTCCCTTTGTTTTTTAACCATATCCCTGCCCACAGGATGGGGATTGAGAGCAGGAAGGTTATGAAATTCAGGATTCCTACCAAGTTGTTGCTTAAACGAAACATTGTTGTTCTTCTTGTTTGGTTGCGGAGAATATGAGACAGAAAAGAAAGGAGCGTTTGTTGGGTTATGATATGGCGAGGGGAGAAGGCTATTTATAATGATTAGTGATGAAGGATGGGGGGGCAGATGGGGATGGAGGTTGCAGGGAAGGTTCTTCTATTTAGCGTGGGAGGTTACGACACACGCGCTAAAGGACGCGTATTTATTGAGTCACGCGTGGTTAGTTGAAAGACGTAGGGTTTCTTATTATTATATATTTTGGTTTTTAATATTACAATTTACAATCCTCAACGGATACAAACAGTACTGGTCAACGTGTATGGATGTGATGGTTTAGTAATTAGCACAACTACGTGTTTCAAAAACTTTTTAACTTATCTCTTCTTTTTAATTAATTAATTAGTGTAAATCCTTCTTGTGCATATCTTTAAAAATCTAATGTAATTTTTCATTAATTGCATTTTTTTTATGTTAGAGAAGTGGTTTAGCAAAAAAAAAATTATTTTATTTTTTATGTGTTTTTAGATAGTTTTAATGGATTTGTGTTAAAAATAAATTTTAAAAAATAAAAAATATATTATTTCAAATTATTTCAAAGTAAAAATATTTTACAAAATAATTGCTATCACAATTATTTCTAATTTTATAATAATCAATATAAATTTATGATTTTATAAAATAAAATAAATAGATACATTGTAGTTTTTCAAGATACATACATCATTGAAATTTGTTTCATTACATTTAAAATATATATTCTTTTTTAAGAATGATAATATTTTATTTTATTTTTTGTTTGAATAAATTATTTTTCGTTAATTACAATGCAAATCTAACTATGAAATAAATGTAAAATAATTGATTTTTATTATTTTGAAAAATATTAAAAATATTGCTCACAAAATGTATCCATGTACAAAAAATACTAAAGAAAGAATTAGTTGTTCAAGACAAAATAAAAATAAGAAAGGATTACATATTAATTATTAGCCAATTACATGTTTTACAAATTACAATAATGAAATCATAAAGTCTTCCTTTTAAAAGCAATTAATAAAATAAAGTTTCAGAGGTAGCCGTTAGGTAGCAGTCTTCTGGTGACCCCGTGGGCTATACTACCAACATGCACCCGTCACGTGTCACCCATCGCGGCTTGTCGGCGTGGTAACTATGAATAAGAGGTGACCGGCATGTCCCACACGCGTCCACTTCTAAATCAGGCAAATTATTATTATTATTTTTGCTATTTATGATGACAAAAATCCTACATCAGTCAATGTATGATTTAACCACGTCTACTGACAAAAGCGGTCAACTCTTGTTTTTTATTTAATGATTTTTTTTATTTTTTAAAAATTATTTCTAATATCAATATATTAAAATAATATAAAAAAATAAAAATTAAACATAATATTATTAAAAAAGAAAAATTGAATCTAATTCACAAATGAAGCCATTCTAATTTATAAGCTACAATAAAATATAAATATTTTATTTTATTTTTTTAATTAATATAGATATTAGATTAGTTTATACACATTACAACTAATTCTACGGATTATAAAATTAATAATCATGTAAATTTTTAATAACTATCATATAAATAATTAAGAACTCGAACCTAAAATCAAATAAAAATACAAAAATTTTAGTGCTAAATTCTTATTATTTAACCATAACCTAAATAATTGATATTTAATTTTAATATTACATGAAAGCTTGGCTGAGAATGAGATATTCAAATTGTCTATCTTCTTCTTCTTCTTTTTCAAAACCAAGCAGTTCCCAGCACTCCTAAAGTCATCCAACCATCAAAGACATTAGGTAAAATGCTGGCAGTATTTTTCTACAAGAAAAGGGATGTCTACACGGCAGACACGAAAACACTAGGATGGCTGGCTGGCTTTACTTCAATGTCCATGCTGTCACCGACGACTTCTATGGAAATATTGGTACGAAGATACGTGTTTTTAAATTTTAAAAATATATTGGTTTGAGAAAATGTTGTTTTTTATATATATATATATAAATCTTAGTTTAATAATGATAAAAATAATCTTCTTTTTTTGTCTATTTTTTTCTATAAATTCTAATTTTTTGTTTATGTTCATCATAAATAAAACAAAAATTCTTAAAAAATTTATAAAAATTTATCAAAAATTTTATATATCATAAAGTAATATTGTTTTAACTCTGTAACAAATATAACAAAAGCAATTAAAATCTTGAAAATAATAATATTTAAGTCTCAAAATCTTGAAAACACAAGATAATGCTCGTGTTTATTACTTTAAAAATCTTTTATATTCTTAATTGGAATCACTTGAAATTCCTATATCTATATTTGAAGACAATAATCAATTAAAGACAAATCATAAGAAACAATATCACAAGATGAATTGTAAAAGGAATTAATATCTTGAAATTAATAATCTTAACATCTCTAAATCTGTTTTCTATGCCCACATTTGATGCAATTAAAAAGTAGAAAGACTTTATCTTAATGTTTTTGTAGGGTGCACTGAAAAATATACGTTACTTATCAGATGCTATCTGAGCAAGAAAAGGAGATAAAGTTTGAACAATTTGATTTTTGAATCTAAGTAATCTGGCCCTCTTGTTTTTTTTTTAAAATGTTTGTGTAGTGTGCTTACCAAGTCATTTTTTAGCAATTTGCACTCTAAGAAATATAAATAAATAATTATAAGGTTAAGAAAGAGGACTGACGGAGAACATGTAGAGCCGTGGACTGTAGATTGTACTTATCAAATAAAAAGAAACGCTGATGTATGAGGTTGTGTGCAAGTTTCACATGCACTGCTAACCCATATACTAATATTTTCCAAAAAGACAAAGGGAATTGCCTTGAAACTTGCAATGCCGCGTTTAGCTCCAGAAATACGATGGCCCTGCGCTTGAAGGGTATAATATATTTTACCAGATTTATTCATTTATTTATATATTTCGAACAGAACATTTATAAATTTTGGAACTGTGGTGCCTTTTTCTTCAAATAGAGAAGCACACAGGGTCATGGCATACGGAGGGTGGAGATCCCAATGTGAGAATACCTCTTTCGAACCAGATGACATTTTGGACCAAGAACTAGTTTTGTGACCTCTTCTGCGTTAGGTGGTAAGTCAACATATTGCCCCTGCATCTTGAACTTGAGTCTTGAACTTGTTTATTACTCAAGTTCAATCCATCCCCCCTCTCTCTCTCTCTCTCTCCTTTCCTTCCTTTTGTTCTTTCTTCTAATCTATTTTTGTTATATGCTAACCATTCCATGATGGTTTTGCAGGCTCTGCCACTATATATTGTCACAATCCACATGATCTCCTCACAGAGACAGATCATTGAAGCAATAAGGAGCCAGAAAGCTACGGAAATCACGTTCTATGCTATTCTCATTGATTAAGACGATTCGATCTTACGCCCCTGCACATTGTGGATGGCATTGTCAGCGAGACAGCGCTCTATGATATCCATTTTAGATGAAAGAAGCCTTTTCGCCCCTCTGTGATATTTTGTCACGAGGCAACGTGGTGGTGTTGCGCACACCATGTACTCGTATGGCTTGTTTCCGATGCTCTGTACCTGCAAACTATGACAATCTAGCTAGTGTAGTTTAACAGTATAATAAATCATATCCCGGGAAATCCCAATATTTTCCCAGTAATCACTTGATGTTTAATTAAGCCAAAAGAACCTTCTTAACATGATCACATGGCATTTGATGCTTTGGTCAATCTGTCAGTGAGAGCAACCTTTTGAGAAGAAGATTCTGATTTTCTGTTAATGCTTTGAATATCACCATATTTCTCTAGCTTTATGGCTGTAGAAGCAAAGTAGTTACATTGTTGTGCAGAGCTCCCGATAACCTCTGGAGTGAATTTGAGGTAACAAGTTGACATGCATAGATTAGCGGCGCTGATTAAGAAAATTACTATCCCGTCACGTCAAGGTAAGCAAAATTGGAATGGAAGCAACTAGCAAGCAAAGTAGAGGTGGTTGGTGATGGTGGTTGTTGCTGATCCACCAGCAAGGACGATAACTTTCGTTTGCAGACTCTCTTCTATGAGGACTGGTAATCAAATTGCTTCACTTTATCGCCTACGACGATTTTCATTTTTCATCGTATTAATTATATTAGGTTATTTAATTGGGGCATGATGAACAGACAAAGGGACAGCTCCCCCAACTTTGACCAAGGAATTTTTTGTTTCTTTGTTTGTGTAATGCTCGAATTCCTTAGATACATACCTCTTACGAGCATACGGTAATGGTAGCCAAATTAAATGTCAACATCCGACCACGGATTCAGCACTGAAACTTTAACATACAATCCACAGTTATGGCTTGGCCCCATTCTTCAATCCACCTCTCTAATAAATAATAATAACTAATATCGAACCATCCACAAGAATCAAAAGCGAGGCACCCTGGCTGGTTCCAAAACCTCAAGGTTTTAGACTACCGCCAAAGCAGGGCCTCCCTGCCCTGAGAAGTCTGTTTTCGGTCTCGGCTCCAGCATACAGTTGCTGCATTTTACCTCAGCCAATTTCATTCCTGAACTTGTGCTAAATGTCTATAAAAAAACCAAAAACTTGGGCTAACGATTACAATGGTGACAAGGTAGAAGCATTGCTAAGCAATCGTAAACACACTGGTTGCTGTTCTAGCTTCTTGTCCTTTCCACCAAATCGACAAATAGCCATCTCAGGCTTGTTGGTATCCTATTCTAGATTCCAGAGAAATCCACCCC
Source organism: Populus euphratica (assembly GCF_000495115.2). Taxonomy (NCBI): domain Eukaryota; kingdom Viridiplantae; phylum Streptophyta; class Magnoliopsida; order Malpighiales; family Salicaceae; genus Populus; species Populus euphratica. The sequence continues at coordinate 14,687 of NW_011502076.1, read as the reverse complement.
AAACTCTGTGATAGAACCATTTTGACCTCATTATATGTATATTCTTCAGGTTCTAAAAATCATCAAGGTATTCCAGAACCATTCACTGTCAACGCAATCAAAGACTGCACCCCTAACAGTGAAGAACAATTAACAGTACAACGAAAATAAACAAATTAGAAACCAGCACAAATATCCGCAATAATTCATGTCAATTCAACAAACTGACAAGGAATTCCAAACAGTGCCTTATTAATTCATAGTCAAAGCACAACCACAAATGTAGCTAGAAGAAAATGAGAAGACAAATACGGGCAAAGACTGTTCAGCTCGCTGATGTGAGATCAAAGGGGACCTGGAAATGTTCCATTCTCCCTCTGCTCATTCCACCTCTCGACCTGCAGCAATTCATTCACATGAAAAAGAAAGAAACAATGGTCAATTACAATGGTAAATTTTTTTATTGACACTAAAAGCAAATCACTGCCACTTCAAGCACTAAAGACAATATTCTACAAGACAGATTCCATTTAAGAGACTGAAATATATAATAGACCAATTATGGTATATTCCAAGACAACATCTCACTGACTACTGACAACGCAGAGAGATGACATACAAAATTTGAGTCAAAGTTAAAATAGTAGAAGGTATGTATACAAGAGTGATGAACATAGCATTGCAGCATTAATCAAGAACAGACTAAGTCAGCACATAAAATATTCTGTCTTATAAACTTTTCATTCAATCCTAAACTATATCTTACCACTGACTGGATGCTTCCACATTCTAAGTAATGGCATGTTAAAGCACCAAATGCAGAGATAATCTGTTTACGTGTAATCTAGGCCCAAATATTTGTCTATGTTAGCCAGGGAATGAAAGAAAACAGGTCATGCAAAAAGATCTTCATTACAGTCTCAGATTCACAATACGTCAGTCAGATACTAACAAGCGTAATCAACATGGAGCTTTACTTGGTAATTTTACTCTTCTTATTAGTCTAAAAATCCTGGTGCCATTTGGATTAAATATTAGTCATGTAACTTTCTAAGGATTCTTTTTCCAATAAGGATTAGGATTTAGACCTAGTACTAGTATAAATAAAGCTGCCTAGCTTATTTTTCAGACATGTTCTGTATATTATCGATCATAATATGTTTAAAAGGTTGTCTACAAACCCTAAACCAATTTTTCCAGTTCCAAGTTCAATTTTTTTCTAGTTTTTGCCATCAATTTATTGTTCTTTGTTGTTTTGAGTTGATTTCTCTTCCCACACTACATCACCAATTATACTCTTGAGAAATTGACCAACAAGCTGTCAAACTTAAACTTTTATATATAGAACAGCAAATACAGATGGCTTGTTGTTCAGCACAGATGACAAATGTGGAGAGCATGATGTTTGAGAGGTGAAATAGGTTTCTAACATAAAGGCAAGCTTGTCTGATTTCTCAATATTGTAAATAAGCTCATACAACTGGTATCAGTGTATTCCAATAGCAAATGGAAGTAATACAGTTTAAAACAAAATTGGCAATGTCGTGAAACACACCACATCATGTAGCATCAGACAGGCGTGTTTACATTTAGCCTGACTCCCAAACCATGAATGATGCAATAACATTCACGATAATGCTACAGTGCAAAGATGACATCCCACGTGAATAAGAAACCACTAAAATTAATTCTAAATTCAATAATTTGCTTTTTTTTTCTGGCAAACTTTCATTGAAAATCATTTGCCAACATTTTACAGAGAACTACAGTATATTAAAAAAAAATGTCCTTGGCAGATCATAAATTAATTGAGACAAAAAAAAAAAGAGGCTCAGTATACTCACCCACTCAGAGGGGCAAAGGGAACGGTAGTATTTAGCAAAACGTTCACAATCATTACCTTCATCACCCTTCGCTGCCACACACCTGCAGTCAATAATAATTAACGTTTATGGGGGGGAAAAAGATAACCACTAAATAATTGACAGATAAATGAAATAAAATCGACAAAGACTAATGAACAATACCTATGAAATTCAATGTAGCGGGTGAAACAGTGTCTGGTTTGATTTGTCGTAGGGAATCGATAATCAGCTGGAGCTGTTTTCAGCTCAATCTACGCAGTAAAACAATGCCATTATTACCCGAAGAAACATCACATCATTCTCAAACAACAGATAAAAAATAAAAATCAATCACAATTTTCAAAATGTCTCATCGCTGTTTCCTTATTCTTAATTCTAAAAGGAAAAAAAAAAAAAAAAACCTAAATCTTAATAGATCACCCACAAACCAGGCATACGATGTCGTAAGCATTAGGAGGAATCAATCTAACTTAAATAATTAATTATTTGTAAAACATGAAAACATAGTACGTAAAATATAGAACACAGCCAGAAGATATAATAAATCTTTTGCAGATCCGAGGAATTGATTGTATGAAAATGAATTCGATTGCCTTTATTTTCAAATCAGAAAAGTGAAGATAGAGGAGAGACTAAAGAATACCTCTTTTCCCATGGCTGCCAATAGCGATCGAATTCAGACACAGAGAAGCGAGAAATCAATCGAAAGAGTTCGAATGGGGAGAGGGGCTCAGTATTGACTAATTAATTTTTTTTTTTTTCCTGCGGTTCGTCCGATTAACAATAAAATTGGGACCCATGTGCAAAACGAAACGAAAAAATTGAGAGAGTCATGTTTGGGTACAAGAAAGCATGGACTGTGAATCGGGTTATGAACTACTGTTTGGTTGGCTTTGATATATATTAAACCCGAATTACAGTTATGTTTATTGGGCCAGACCGAGACCACTTAACATTTCCGCTTTTCTTACGAAACTTTAGTAGTTGGTTTTGCGTATCTGCATAGAAAAAAAAAATATTTAAGAATATTTACTATGAAAAAAATATTTAAGCGCATTTTAAGAATGTGTTTAATTTTAAAAAAATATTAAAAAAATATTTTTTATAATTTTAATGTTTTAATAAAAAAAATCTCATCATGATATATAAAACAACACTTTTAAAATATATTAGTTTTTTAAGAAACCATATAAAATTATTTTTGATTAAAGTATTAATTAATATTTTTAAAACTAAAACCTATCAAAAAATAAGGTAGAAACTCAATTTCAAGAGAAGTATGTTACACTAGCTTCTCATGAGTCCTAACCTTAATTTTTTTCTCCTTTAACTAACAGTACACATTATCAGTGAGAGAGAAATAATTATTAAAAATAATTATTTTAGGTTTGATTTGATTTTTATTAAAAAAATAATTTAAAAAATCAAAACTAAACTGAAACCAATTCAAATCAATTTGGCTCAATTTTTTTATTTAGCTTGATTTTTTAGTTTGGCTTGGTTTTTTTTTCAATTTGATTTTTTTTATTTGATTTGGTTTTTTAATTTCGGTTCAGTTTTTTCAGTTTCAGACATGTAAAACTGAAATTGAACTGAACAAATAAATTTTTTTTAAATTTTAATCTATTTAATTAATTTTTTTATCATTCAGTTTTTTAGTTATTTTTTTTCTGATTTTTTTTATTTTTCAATTTTTTTCTTACCTCTAATAACCATTACAAAACAAAAAACCTTCCTTAATAACCCTTTTTTTCTACCACATATCTATTTATAGTCCTACACACATCTCTTAAAATTCTTCTCATCAAATCCATTTGAAACACTCATTTATCTCTTTTTTTGGTTTGAAAATCATATCTCTGTTGAAAAATTCACCAATTAATTGCCAAATTCCCTTCTTCATAACTCCCTCCTCTTCACACGCTCTACAATAATACATTTATTTCTCTAAAACCCTCCTTTAAACCCATAATTTAGCTCATTCTCCCTTTAAAACCTCTTCCTTTTAGCTATTAGGCTAGATGAAAAATTCTATCCAAACACAATAGATAGCCAAAGATAACATTAATAATTTAATTTATAATATTTTACTTTAAAAACTATAAAATTAATATTAATCATTTTATTTTTAAAATTATTTCCAGACATAATTTTAACCAAACACTCTCGAACTATTTTTTTTATTTAATATCAAATTCAACTATAATTTCAATCAAACATATATTTTATCAAACCAAACACAATTAAAAATATTTTTTAAAATTATTTTTTTAAAACCTACTATTAACCTACCTAACAAGTGGTCTAGTTTTTTGATTCAATGATACATAACAATCTTATATATGTTTGACCCATTTTAAATAATTTAATTTTCTTGTTTTCATGTGAAAAGAAAAAAAACATTAAAGAATCATATTATTATTATTATTGAGTACCAAAATCTCTTCTCAATGACTATAATAGATATTTAATAAAAAAATATTATTAAACCTAAATTCACCATTAAGTCAAACATGTGATTTTTATGAAGTTTAAAATTAAATTTAATAAAAATTGATGTAATATAACTCAATTAATCCAGTTAAATTTGATTATTTTTAAAAAAATATTCAAAATATTTTAATATTTTTTTAAAAAAATCATAACATTATTTTAAATTAAACTAAACAGAACAAATTTGAATTAACTCATATAATATATAACTCACATCATAAGCCAGCTGGGTTTAATAATATATATATAAAAAAAAGAAGCTAAATTCATGTATCCCTTAAACAACGCTGACTCGTTACTTTTTATTAGGATCTCTTTTCCCTCACACTTATGAACAGTATCACTTCATAAACGAACTTGACTTGGTAAACACCTGACAATAATAAAACCCATCACCACTTGTTGATTTTATGTGATCAGCTCATCTCAAATATGGCAGAAAATTCTAACCCTACAGAAGCACTTGCAGTGAAAACAACAAAAGAAACTACCAAAACTAATAAAAGAATTGTAGAAAATACAAAGTCTGATAAAGGAACTCAAGTAAGAAAATATGTAGGCTTATTATCAATATTCACTTTTGTGCTTTCTGTTTTGATCATTGCCTTAGCTATTTGGTTGCTTTACATGAGAGATTACGACTGTGAGCAGCTCTTGAGGCTACCGAGATTACAGATGGGCATTGGCATTGGATTGATATTTGTTTCCTTGATTAGCAGCATTGTCGTGTTCTTGAGATCACGGTTTCCAGTGCCAGGTTTTTTCATCGTTATGGTGCCGTTGATCGTGATGTTCACAATGGGACTTGCACTTGTGGGAGCTAACAAGATGGAAAGCAGGAGATTGGTGGCGACACCAATGTGGTTCAGAGAAAAAATCCGCAATCATGACGACTGGGAGAATATTAGATCTTGCATTTTCAGTTCAGGAACATGCGATGATTTGGTGTCCAGGTCGTTGAATCTCAAAGCATTTGATTTCAGTATCAAGAAATTATCATCTATAGAGGTAGTTTTATTCCATTTACACATGTTATGTTGTTATCTTTGAATCATTTTTTGCGCCTATTTTACGTGGATATGATTTCTATAGGAAAATCGCTAAGCATATACATGATTATAAATGCATATTTAACCAATGTTTTCTGCTCCTACAAAAAGACAAGAGAGGAGGGAGGAGTAGGTTTCGAACCCATATTTTTGCTCTTTATGAGGAATTAGAAAGAAAGAAAAAGTTCATATATATATATATATATATATATATATATATGTCTCTCTCTATATATAAAG
>NW_011502076.1:0-9047 GCF_000495115.2 Populus euphratica | reverse complement strand
TATATATATATATGTATATATATATATATATATATATATGACCCTATCATTATAGCAAACGTCCTTCTTAATCGCAGTACTAGCCATGCTTTTTCAAGTGATATGCAATTAGTTATTTGTTGATTTGTGTGTGTTCTTTTTAGTTTTTATGGTATTGAGTGCAACTAACTAATAATCTAAAATCTAAATACATTCTTGCATATCAGCTCTGCTTCCAAATTATTTTAATGTATTTTTATTTTATTTTGTTATATGGAAGTCTGGATGTTGCAAACCACCATCAATATGTCAAATGGAGTATGTGAACGCCACATTTTGGATAAAAGTTGACGGCGCAGTGGATGAATCACAACTGCAATATAGTGACTGTGCTACATGGCGGAATGATCCAAGCAGCCTGTGCTACAACTGTGGATCTTGTAAACGTGGTTTTGTGAGAATAATGGAAAGCAAATGGAGGAATCTCGGAGTCCTCCTCATCTTAATGGGGTTACTTCTTGTTATTGCTCACATATTATTATTCGTTATGGTTATGTGGGAGAAATAATAAAGAACGATCGATTCGTCTCCACAAATTCAAGAAAGAGAGGACCTTTTCTTATTGTGTTGCCAGATAGTTTTTACGAAAAGGGTTCCTTTTTTTTTTTTAATCTTTATGAAATAAGAATGGTTTTCTTCTTTTTCTTTGTTCTATGGTGTTGGTCACCTGTGCGCGTGTTTTCTAGATCGCTGTTATTTTGCAACTTTTGATTCTATGCTTTGAATTAGCATGTATGAGGGGAAACTTTTTTACCAATAACGAAGCACATGCCTTTTTCTCTGAGCCATTTGCTATGCGTTTAACTGGCCTCACCCACCATGGCAGATACAGATCTGACTGATCTTGATCTGTAGAAGCCAACAGCTTGCAAGTTTAGCTACCCAGTTAAGCTCCAAGGAAATGAGTCTATCTACATAACGAATCAAGCCTCTTGTGAAGGATTAGTTTCGGCATTTTAGCTTTAATTAGCTACCCGCATGAAGTCACCTCCAAATCTTAATATGTTGGCTTTTTTGTTTTCTTTTTCCCATTCTTGAGAGAACCTGTCTGAACTTGTTATACCGTTTATAACAAAGGCGGCTGGAAAATGATAGTTCTGATTGAGGGAGAAGGCAAACTCTATGGCTATCCTACTGCTGAATTGATTCAACAAGAAGACTGGTGAATGGAAATAATGAAATAAATTTAATAATAGATTACCAAGTGAACAACGGAACTTTGCATTTTACAAATGCAGAGCATTGTGCGGGTAGCAAAAGCTTGTGAAAAGCCTCTGATGAAAACTTCATCAGACTCGCATGTTCACCTTGTAGCAATTGATGGAACCTTTGAGGAGCTGCAGTAAGCCCAGAATGCCAGGCAAGGCAGAAAAGCTTCTGGATAGCTTCTGATCAAAGCTTCATCATGTTCACCCCCGAGCAAGAGACGGATCAAAAGGCCCTACCCAGTGAACAACACCATCAGCATTGGACGTTGTTGCACCACCAAATGCAACACTGGACACTTCACCATTGCTACCGTTGTATGGAATTATCCAATCCCCAGCTGACCCAACACCCATGTGAACAAAAGTCCTCCCATATCCATCAAAATTGGCACCACCACCTTCTACTGGGGGTGGATAAGAAGCGTCAGGATTCGCATAGCCAACAAAATATTGGTTTGGAGCTAATACAACACAGATCAGCACAAGAATTAGAGAAAAATGAAAGAAAATTTTGAATGATATAACCACCACATTCAGATGCAAGAAAAAGTTGCCGCGCGCTCTGTTATCAGCATTCAAGACATCAATGTGCAACTTTTCCATTTCTCTTGCCATCCCTATGAGATTTTGTTCCATTGCTCTCATTTGCTCCACCTTCTCTATATTTAAGCCTTTTTCATATTCAAATCTAGCTCCTTTCACGAAAACAGCAGATAAAAATAGTATACATGTAAGTTAGAACTCAACAAAATGTACATTATACATCGCAGTATAAAAAATATCAACGCAAAAAGTTGAATCCTTGTGATATCAATGTTTGTATTATTATGCTGATATTCAGCTCCATTTCATCAGTGTACACTGCATAACCAGCATGCTCACAAATAAGACAAAAATTGATTTTTAATCAACTTTTGCATCATCCATTACTTCCAAGACGAATATAAGTTTTCTGCAGTTAACCTTTTTCACCCCTCCCTCTTGTATCTGGTTTCCTCAAAAATTGTCCCTCTATGCAGCATAGCAAGCTATGTCACAGCAATCAAGGGGTTGCTTCCATATTACAGTTGCATATGGCAAGAGAATTTGTATATACCAATGCATTTAGCATATGGGTGTTGCAGGTCCGGCCATGTGTTAGGCCTAGGCGAACATGGAGCATCCAATCATGCTCAGGTAAAAGTCTTGAGCTCAACACCTGCGGAAAATGCGTGCCAGACCTGTCTTGTTGACTTACTAGAGCACCAGGCCAAGTTGTTGGGCCTAACAGCACCTACTAGATCCAAGTTTTGGGTTTATAGAAGCAAACCCAATAACTTTTGGGTTTGGCAACACCTACTAGACGTAGCTGTGCTTGGGCTAGCAATGAACAACTATAGGAGCGTGTTTGGAGCTGGTACATAGCAGCGCAGCTTGTCCAAGAGTTCAAGACATATATTCTCAAATGTTTTCCTTTGGAAAAATATACAAAAAATTGCTGATAAAATATTGATTCATCATACACAAATGTTACTCCACTATGGTTAGTGGAAACCAAATGGGTCGGCACTTTGGCCAAGTGTCGAAAACGAACAATATCTCCGAGAACAACCACGAAGTTTTGTCTAACAATCCTAGTTGGAAATTATGCAAAACCAACTTTTCCACCGCCCTACATCCTTCAGTTTTTGGCCACATATACTTGCCATACCTTTTCTGTTCCAATCTTAAGTATCATGATCAAATTAAGTATATAAATTAAGGTTCTCCTTCATCTAGCAAATTATCAATTAATCCATTAAGGTCAAGAATTGCATTTTCTTTCCTGCTACAGAAGTCATTAACTTGCTTAAAGTTGTATTCTTGTTGTGGCCTCACAACAATGGCTGCATTAAGTCTTTAGTTGCTGTTGCTCTGTTCTTGCTATGTCAAGCATGACGTAATTTTAAATACATTACAATTACAAAGCTCCATCGCGACCATGTGCCGCCTTCAAAGAAAACCCTCGCTAAATGCATGTGCAAATTATAAGAGCCATGGCGTCTTTAACGTGGGTGTTATGTTGTTGTTCACATGCATGGCGTCTTTTCCTTGATATTTCTGAATTTGTCAGAGTTAGCAAAACATTAATAGTTAGCTAGCTAGCTAGTAGTTAACATCACAGCAGATATCATATTATGAAATAAATTAACCATCATTCTAGAATTGAGAGAGGCTAGCTAATGGCGCACCTCTTGAGCACGCATGCATCATCTTTTTAGCACACTCACCGAAACTGAGTCGTCCTTCCCCTCCTTGCATGTGCAAATTATAAGAGCCACTAGCATTGGACCAAATATTGGTATATAAGTGTCAGGAAGTTGGTGATGCCTGAATTCCACTTTCGATACTCAGATAATGACCGCAAGGAAATAAAAATGTCAACAGTCGTAGAAGCAGAGTCAACAGACATGCTGCAGATAGCAACAGTACGTTTCCACTATGGTGGGTGCAGGTGAAGTGGGGCGGCAACATCGTAACACATGTCCAAGAATACAGAAATCTCCAACAGGTTAGCTTTTCTTGGCCACAAATTTCTGTCCAGCAGAACCCATGATCAGCCAAATCATCACCTCCACTTCCAATTCAATCAAATTGTGAAAAATATATTCTTATATCCGGTAGTTCACTCGTTTTCTGTCACGATGTAGTACGTTCAGAATCATCAACTATAAATAGCATGGTCTCTCCATAGTCTCTCCCACGAAACAATCAGTCTTCCACTCTCATTTACTTGCAATATTGAAGACCTCTACCCCGATCGTGTTCTCTTAAGTGCCCTTAATTATATTGAAGCCTCCCTTGAGATTAACAGCTAGCCTTAACGAAAAATGGCTCCATACAGGTCTCTAGCTTTGATTGCATTGCTCGTGATCATGTCAGCTATAGAATCTGAGAGTCGGGTTGCAAGAAAAGACTTGGGTGTGGATCTTGGTGGTGTGGGAGTTGGGCTTGGAGCAGGAGTAGGCGTGGGTTTAGGAGGTAGTGGCTCTGGGTCTGGAGCTGGGTCTGGTTCTGGTTCAGGATCAAGTTCCGGGTCAAGTTCGTCCTCTTCATCCTCATCCAGGTCCAGTTCAAGCTCTAATGGCGGGTCTGACGCAGGCTCTGAAGCGGGTTCCTATGCTGGGTCTCGAGCAGGATCAGGATCAGGTGGTAGACAAGGTGGTGGAGCAGGTTCCGGTTCTGGACATGGAGAGGGATACGGTGAGGGTTCTGGCAGGGGAAGTGGGTCTGGCAACGGTGAAGGCTATGGCGAGGGTCGTGGACAAGGATCGGGCTATGGCAGTGGAAGTGGTAACTAAATGAGAAAAATAATTAATACCAGTGTGGTGAAAATAAAAATAGAACAGCTCACCGTTTGATATATAAATAAATAAACAGATTGTAGAATCATAAGAGCACTCCTTCGTCCATGGAGTCTTTAACCTAGTTTTCTACCTGTTATGTAGCTCATGAGTCCCTCCTGTTGCCTAATATATTATCGTTGTGTTCATGCGCATGGCTTATCAAATAATTTACCATCCTTGTATTTCTTTTGATGTCACCTTACGGTAATGACATTGCCATCATGAGCTTCAAGCATTTTATCACCCAAGAGGCCAAGAAACGTTATTGAAATTGCCATGCATGAGCTCGAGGTTCAAGCGTTTTAATTTAATTTCTGTGGCTAATCCCTTCACGAACTTGACTCACCAACATCCGATATATCGCAACTCGATTTTAATCCTTGTTTTTTAATATATTTTCAAAAGAAAAATACAAAAATTTTATTTTTTTAAAAAAAAAATGCATCTTCTACTGTTATAGTTTATCAAACAAGAATATGTTTGAAAACTTAAGAAGGGGCATAAGATTTTATTTTTTCTTTTCTTTTTCATAGGAGAGCTAAAAGCTATACAGGAGATTATCACCTCCTCGACAATAACCCCGCAGATATCCTCTTAACAAAATCTGAAGATAATTCGTTGGAGCCTTTTCTTAGAAATTATTATGCCGGTTGCTACAGTCAGAATGTAAAAATCAAATCAATTAAGTTGTTAAATAAAATTTAAAGAAAAAATTTATATTATTTTTTATATTTAAATAAAAAATTTAACTTAAAACTTTTATGGATTAACACTACTTTATTTAATTTTATTAAATAAATAATAAGGTTTGAACTCTTGAACATTTGATTATTAAAATTTTATTATTATATAAAAAAATTAATTTAACTTGTAAATTTAAATTATTAAATAAAATTTTAAAATATAATTTATGTTATTTTTTTAATAAAAATGATACATCACCTAGTTTACTATTCAATTAGTTTATTTATAGATGATTAAATGGTTAGATGCCTCTATTTTTTTCCAATTAAACAAGTTAATTTCCAACACTAGATAACCACAATTCGTAATAAAGATACTAGATCATTCATTTCCAGATTTTACGGTTGGAATTATAGAATTATGGTTGGAATTATAGGAATTATAGGAAAAGGAAAAAAAGATACATAGTGTACTCCAATGAACTAAACATTCAAAAGTAGTAGTGAGCCTCCAATAAACATAACAAATAAATTAGAAGGCAAGGGAGATTCGTTGTACCTCGTCTCACATTTTTTATTCAATGTTGCAATGTAGTGATTATTTTGTTCTTCTCATCAAAAAATAAATGCCTTTGAATAGGGTTTCACAGGTTTCATAAATCATTAATAATTTGTTTGGTGTTGTTTTTTATTTTTTCATTTAATATTTTTATAATATTAAAATAATCAAAATACTCATGGAAGCAAAAAAAAAAAAAAAATGTTGTCATTCAATGTTTTTGAAATTTTAGTTTGATTTTTCAATTAGATATGATTTCTTAAAATCATCTTGGTTATTATAACAATATGTACAATTATTCTCTTTTTTAAAAAAAAAGATAGATAATATCTTATACGCTGTCCTGACCTACTTGTTTCACAGTCAAGAATGATTATTGATTGTTTAGTCTTTGATTTATTATTTAATGGTTATGAGTTTGAGTCCTTTTATAATTTGTATAATTAGTTAAGGTATGTGCAAGTTAACACGAATATTTATATTAATTAAAAATATATATAATAAATTTTTTATTAGATAAAACTAGACATAAGAATAAAAGATAGAAGATATATAATTGTGTGAATATTATATATCAAATTTCTTAAGATGAATTAGCTTTTTTTTCTGTGGGAGGTAATTGATCGTGAAAAATCTTACATCTTTCCATATCTTATAATTAATCAATTTAATTAGCCAGGTAGCATGTTAATTGAACATGTCTAAGCATTTTTCTATTCCTTAATTCATTACAGTGCAACCCAATCAAGCTCCACTATGTATGTATCTGTAGTGGGTTTGGAATTCATGGGACGGCACCATCTTTCATAATCTCAGACTCCAAAGCCATCATGCACTCTTGGCAATGCAATCCTCAGCTTTTTTCAGCCGCAAACTTTGGACAAATACTAATTTAAAAACGTGTTCACATGATCATGCACACTTGGCAATGCGGGATAATTCATAAAGCAAATTAATTAGAAACAATCGTGGAGGTTATGTCTCCAGGCTCCGCTTCTGTGCTGCTACAGTCTACAGTCGTACCATCTCTAATCTTATATACTAGAAACACGCCCGTCGGTTTGCATTCTCATATCGCTCTAGCTTTCCATTTCCCTCTCACAAAAACTTTCATATCATAGCTAAAACAATAAATGTATTTGATATTTTTCGACCATTGTTTGCCAGGATTAAAAAAAGGGCCAAGTTGAAGTGAAAGCGGGGTTGCAAGAAAAGGCTTGGGCTTGGACCTTGGTCTCCAAGTTGAAATGTTTAAAAATGGCCTAAACTTGGAATATATATTGTAATTCTCAAACTTTTAAAAAAAAAGTATAATCGCAAATATTTTTTGATATTTTAAATTGCTTAATTAACTTTAAAGCAAATCAATAAATTCATGAAAAAACAGGAGTCAAACAAAACTTTCACTAGCTTTGCCAGATTTTCCTTTGTATTTGGTTCTTAATTCCAACCTGCCAGGTGGGATTCCGAAGTTTGTTATAGTTTCTTTCTTCTTGACCTGGGCGATGCCTTCTTGGTAATGATACTCCAGACATTATCTTCCCCGGCATGTGTTTAAGCGATAACTTTCCTTAAGTTCATCCTTGACAGCATCCTACAGCACAGGCCAGTCAGAGTCCACTATCTATAATGGGACGGCATGATCTTCATAATGCTGTGTCCAACGTATCATACACCAAAATCCTGTCCCAATGCTCAGCTTTTTTGCCACCAAATTCTTGTAAACAGCCGATTTAGTAAAAGAACCTTCACAATACACTTGGCATGCACAAAATTCATAAGGCAACTTAGCATTCGATGTCCCTCCACCACTTTCTGATACAGTCTTCACTCTTCACGCCTACAACTTTTTAATTGTGTTCACAGCCACATACCAAACCTCACTATCTACTAGTATAAATGCAGCTCTATCTTTCCATTCCCCTCTCACAAAAGCTCGTCATCTCTTAGTAGCTGAGAAAATACTCTTATAGTAGTAGTGTATACATACATAGTGTCTGGTATTCTCGAACCTTTGGTTCCTAGGCTTAAAACATGGCCAATTTGATGTGCTTAGCAGTTCTTGGTCTCCTCGTTGCATCTTTTGCTGTGAGTGAATGCCGGGTCGCTAGACAAGACTTGGGCTTGGACCTTGGAGGCTTAGGGATTGGTTTGGGTGTTGGGGTGGGTATTGGGCTGGGAGGTGGTGGATCAGGTTCTGGTTCTGGTGCTGGAGCTGGTTCAGGATCGGGTTCCAGATCCGGGTCTAGCTCAAGTTCCAGTTCATCCTCTTCTTCGTCAAGCTCCAGTTCTGGATCGGGAGGTGGTTCTGGTGCAGGGTCAGAAGCCGGTTCTTCTGCTGGTTCTCGGGCCGGGTCAGAAGCCGGTTCGTCTGCTGGTTCTAGGGCCGGGTCTGGGTCAAGAAACGGGAATGGTAAATAAGTGAAAAGGACTTCTTTTTATTATTTTGAAAGAAAAAATCAGTTCTCCACTATGAATACCAATAAGCATTCACCACAAGGCTGTGAACGTTTGTGTCTTGCTCCTGTGCTATAAGTGCACTGCAATATTGTAATTTGTACCTTGTTTACCCCCAATGCGTCTATTGAAGAAGGCTTAGAACCTTCCTACTGTTTATGCTCTTTTGTCTTTTACTTTAGCAATTTTTTAAAATAATTTAATTACCATATTTCTCAATTCCTTGACGATCGCCACTAGACACCAAGGATTTATCTTCTTCTTTTTTAATCGACACAAAGGGTGTTTGGTACCTCAGATTAAAGCTAGAAATTGTTTACTGAACGTATTCAAGATTAACAGATAATTAAATATGATTTCGAAGTCTTTAGGGCTGTTTTGAAAACGGCTTTACAATCAAGCATTTGATATCTCACGATTCTCATCACTAATATAATTTCAATTATTCACGCTAATTAAAAGATTTAACATTTTAGTAGCTTATCATATCTTAATTCTATAATATAAAGCCAAGATAATAAGATTTATATGTATAATTATTTATAAACCTCAACGATGGTGCAGGCTTTATGGAGACCTTATGATGCTTAAATATTTGAGGATTGATTCTCATGATCTTGAAGACTTCATGCGAGATGGTGTACTTAATGAGTATCCTCTCTCGAACAGGAGACTCACCTTGTGCAATTCCATGTTCATGAGTGGAATTACAGGGCTTCTTCACGCACGAGTTGAT
>NW_011502103.1:7735-26064 GCF_000495115.2 Populus euphratica | reverse complement strand
ACCATTAGTGGATCCTCTAACCTTGACATTTATTGTTATCGTTGTTAAATCTTTACGTTAATATTCCATCTCAAAGTTCACATCATCTTCTTCTTCTTCTTCTCTTTCTTTATTATTAATATTATTATTATTGTTATTGTTGTTGTTGTTGTTGTTGTTGTTGTTGTTGTTGTTATTGTTGTTATTGTTGTTTATAATTTGTACAATTAACCTCCTTGTGGTTTGACTCCAGTCTTGCCGGGTTATTTATTACTTCGACACTCCTACACTTGAGAGAAGACATCAATCTTTTAGTCGCATCAAGTTTTTGATGCCGTTGCCGAGGAGGTAAGTTTTGTATAAATTATAATATTTATTTTATTTTCTCTTTTCACTTTTCTTGTATATAACTTTGTTTCTTTTCTCTTGTTTCTTCTTCTTTTGTTTTCTTTTTCCTTTTATTCTATTCCTACACGTGCATGAGAGTGTGGTCACGTACATCAAGTGGTAGACTTTGTAGGGTATCCTTATCATTTTCAGAAAATATGGCTGAAGAAGATAATCAATCACTTCATAATGAGAATAATGAGAATAACCGTGCTAGAACACTTAGAGACCACATGAATCCCATAAAAACAAGTGCACCATCATGCATAGTTTTTTCTCCCGATGCATCTTATTTTAATTTTAAACCAGGGATTATTCAACTTTTACCTTCTTTTCATGGCTTAGATTTGGAAAATCCATACTTGCATTTAAGGGAATTTGAGGAGGTTTGCAAGACATATAATAATTTAAATTGTAGCATGAACACATCAGATTAAATCTTTTTTCCTTTTTCATTAAAAGATAAAGCTAAAACATGGCTACAAAATTTAAGACCAAGATCCATTTGTGTTTGAGATGAAATGCAACAACAGTTTTTAAAGAAGTTTTTCCCATCTCATAGAACAAACTCTTTCAAAAGACAAATCACCACTTTCACTCAAAAACCAGGAGAAACATTTTACCAATGTTGGGATAGGTATCGAGACTTGTTTAGTACTTGCCCTCATCATGGTTTTGAAACATGGAGATTGGTTTCACATTTTTATGAAGGGTTAACACCTAGAGATAGGCAAATGGTTGAATTGATGTGCAATGGAACTTTTGAAGATAAAGACCTTGATGAAGCAATGGAGTACTTAGACTTATTAGCTGAAAATGCTGAAAATTAGGACACCGCAGGTACTTATGAGGCACCGAGTAAAACGCAACCTCATACATCTAATGGAGGTATGTACAATCTTAAGGAAGATCATGACCTTCAAGCCAAGTTTGCATCTTTAGCTAGAAAAGTCGAGGCACTAGAATTGAAAAGGAGTGGTCAATTAAAATCTGTTGAAAACATTGTGTGTCAAAATATGTGAAACAAATGAACACTCAACCAATAATTGTCCAACCTTGCATTCTTTTAAGGAATGTTTCCATGAACAAGCTCATGCTTTAAACAGTTTCCAAAGGGCCAACCACAACCCATACTCATAAATATACAACTCTGATTGGAGAAATCACCCAAATTTTAGTTGGAAGAGTGAGAACAACAATGCATAAACTTCACAACCACCATTTCAAGCACACCACAATTTCCAAAATTCTCATGGTTATGCACCTCCTTATGCTCCACCTCCTAGAAGAAATCTTGAGGAAACATTGCATGCATTCATTGAAAAGCAAGAGACAATCAATACTCAACTTGCTCAAAACATGACAGACTTTAAAGATACTCTTGCAAAATTAACATATGCTCTCAGTTTTCAAGAGAAAGGTAAGTTTCCATCTTAACCACAACAAAATCCCATGCAAGTGCAAGTAGTTCCGGAAGCCAACACATGGATCAAGTCAAATCAGTCACTACTCTGCGCAGTGGTAAGGTTATTGAAAAACCCACTCTTGAACCTTATGAGAAAGATGATGAGTCAATCTCTGAGGGTAAGAAAGGGGTTGAATTTGAATATTGCAAGGAAAAGACTAATTTCCTGCCAGCACTTCCATTTCCTCATGCCATGACCAATCAGGAAGAAATTGAGGATGAAAAAGGCACCGAAAATGTTGATGTGGATCTTTTATCAAAAGTGACAACAGATTCGACACCCGACATCACACCAATCGATGAGTACTTTCTTGATGAATCTTTACTTTCTCTTAGTTCAATGCCTTGGTTTGCTAAAAATATCAATTTTCTTGCTTCAGGATTTTTGCTAGCTCACTAGAGTACCGAAGATAAAAGAAAATTTTTATTGGGATGACCCTTATTCAATTATTGTCTTGATCAAATATTTCAAAGATGCATTCCCGACAATGAGGTAAGTAATGTTATTACATTTTGTCACTCTAAGGCACGTGGGGATCATTTCTCATAAAAAAAGAGAACTGTAAAAATCTTACAAAGTGGATTTTACTGGCCCACCATATTCAAGGAATCACATGCGTTCCGCAAAACCTGTGAAAATTGTCAAAAGGTGGGATTTATTTCAAAACATAGAGAGTCTTTAGATAATCTTCTATTCACTCTTAAGTCTCATCATAGTCGAGATAAGTATCGTGCAATTCATGACTTATGAACCCATTTTCATAAAGAACATGCTTGACATAGTCTTGGAAATCTGACTAAAAAAGACCCTATTTGCTAGTTTTTAAGAAAACTAGATGGGAAGCCTATCCCCGACCCATAGAGGGCGTTTAAGCCGTTCTTGGACGTAAAACCAAGGGAAGATGTGAGCCACAATCACAACTACCTATACATACATATTTTTTTTAAAATAAATAAATAAATAAAGAGAATGTGTGTGTGAGAAAGAGAGAGAGAGACTCCAACTGGCCTACATATAGGTGGTATGATTGCTGACACGACTAAAAGATTGATGTCTTCTCCCAAGTGCAGGAGTGTCGAAGTAATAAATAACCCGGCAAGACCGGGGTCGAACCACAGGGAGGTTATTTGTACAAATTATAAATAACAATAATACAACAACAATAACAATAACAATAACAACAACAACAACAACAACAACAACAACAACAACAACAACAACAATAATAATAATAATAATAATAATAGTAGTAGTAGTAGTAGTAGTAATAATAATAATAATAAAGAAAGAGAAGAAGAAGAAGATGATGAGAACTTGGAGATGGAAAATTAATGTAAGGATTAAACAATAATAATAACAAATGTCAAGGTTAGAGGTTCCACTAATGGTATATCAAACAAGTATAGTATAAACTCTTATTATTGAATTGGAAACCACACACAAAGGAGGTTCCAATCAGATTATATATTGTTAACATGATTACATTAGTCATCTTATTCAATTAATGCTAATACTTGTAAATCTCATCAAGCATTTATGATTATAACTTATGTTAACAACAAATCAAGTTCCTTTCATAGCTCAGATGTCGGTTATACCATACATTATGGGCTATGAAAGTGCCAAGCATTTGTTGTACCAAGTGTTATACAACATAAATCAAGATTAGTCATTTAACAAGCAAAGTATTAAAGAGTGAACAAGATAACAAATATAAAACATGTTAGTATCAAACATTAAAGTCCATATTAAGTTTACATTATACTTATTCTTACACCATTAGTGTAACCTTTTCACCTTGACATAACTAACTTAGCTAGACATAATGAAAGAAAGCAAAATAGATAAACAAAATAAGAACATAAAAGTTAACTAAGTAAAGGAAAGGAAATGAAAGCATAAACTTAATATTAATGAAAGCAAAGCATAAACATTACAAAAAATACAAAGAGAGAAAGGAAGAGCATGATCTTGATCTGGAAACCAAGATGCCTAAATGCATGGCAAATGCCTCTTTTTATAGGCCAAAATTAGGAACTATTGATTTGATGACTAATTGATAAGTGGGTGGCCAACTTTTGACTTGGTGACAATCCTTATCTTCTCTTGTCTGCCCAAAACGTCATTGATAACGTCAAAATTAGAGCCAGTTGTAAACATGAAAGTTGTAGACAATTGTCTCAGCTTTCTTGTGTAAAACATTCAGCTCATTTGGACTTCTAGAACTCCAGATATGGCCAAAATACCGAACAGTGCTCGGGCTGGAAGACAGATTCGGGCTTCTTTGTTGTTGCTATAATTTGGAATTGATAATGGCCTTTTTAGATCTTGGGCTCCATATGAAAGTTGTAGGCCTATGTCTTACCTTTCCATCTATATAAATTGGACCTAAATCTGAGATATATAGCTCCAGATATGACCCAATTACCGAACAGTGTTCCGATTTGGATCGCACCGACATCTCTTTTCTAAGTGTTCCGATTTGGATCGCACCGACTTCCAATCCAAAATTCTTTATCCTATAATTCACGGTTGTTTATAAGCTATCAGTCTTAGAAACTGAATGAAGTCTGAGGTGAAAGGAATCAGTCTTAAAACCTTTAATGCATGCATATCATCATTAGGAGATAATTGTTTGGAAAAATTACTCTAAACCTTCCAAGATTTGCACACAATTATATTTTCCCTTTGTAATTTTATAAATTCTAATTTACATATTAAGTCAACTCAAGGTTTAAATTTGAACAAAATAACAAATATACCCTCATATATAATATAATATAACACAAATAGCCTAAATGATAGACCAAATCAACTCTAAATTTGTTATTCACGCCACATGATTTTGTCTCTCTTCTCGACAAACAAAAAATCTAAAAAACAATCAAACCTACTCTACTCTGTTTAATCAATTTTTTCTTCTCTTCATTTATAGCATGATTTCGCTTAGGTTTTGCTGCTGGAATTTTCTTCCTCTTCTTGTCTGGAACCAAGCAAAAGATAAGTATGTGATTGTAGTTACACGATTGTTTTTTCATATCAAGATTTCAAAAGTCATGGCAAGTGCATTTTTTTTTGTTAAATATTTTTAATTTTATACTCGATGTTATTAAAAAAAACAATTTTGTTGCAGTTAATTCATAAGTCCTTAAACTAGAAAAACCTATAAAATTAAATTTTTTATTTAATCAACTACATTTAAAATCCCTAACACTTTTGCATGTTGTAATTGATTTATGTGGCTCACTATTAACAAAACCTTAATTTCTGAATTTTTGTTTGAAACTTTTTTAACTTCTATTTAACCCGTATTTACTTTTTTTTTAACCTTTATCTAATATTTTTTTTTCACCATTGTGATAGATAAAATTTCATATTTTTTTGTTCATCATGATAATTTTACATACATCAAAAAAGATTATGACTATATGTTTTACGTGGACATATTGTTTATATGTAAACGAGTTTTTGGCATCGACTTGAAAGGTCTTCAAATTTGGGGTGATAGAAGAAATTAAGTTTTCAATGATACCTTTATGTTAAAGATGTTTAATGTGCATGAAGGTGCATAACAGATGCATATCTATGTTGATGTTGATCCTATAAGTAGTTCTCTAATATTTAGAATGCCAAAATATTATTAAGGTAAAGTTAATGATAGTAGGTCACCTGGTACTAAATATTTTATTGCATGTGATGATGATATGAATAGATATAATAAAGTAGTTCTGATTGTTAATGAAGAAATAGATGTAAATGATAATATTACTTGCAATGCTAGTGTTGATATTAGAAGTATAAGTGCTGGTAGTGGTAGTGCAAATATTAAAAATGTCATTGTAAATGTTGGAAAAATTAGTGTTAATTTAGAAGTGGTAGTGTAAAGAATGAGGGATTTAAATTTTCTAATGAATATGATAAAAATAATAAAAATAATGATTATATTTCTTTAGATGAGGAAGGGTTTGAATTTGTAATGAAAATGAAGATGAATTGATTGATTGCATAAATAGCGATTTTGCTTTAGATTGTGTCTCTGATTTAGAGAAGGAATAGAAAATTATATTGAAGTATACAATGTCAATGTTGAATTGAGTAAAAAGTCTAAGAATGGTGAGGAAGAAAGTTATAGGAGAAAGAAGAAGAATGTTTATCCAACATTTAAATTTAAACGTAAAATATTTGAGGTTTCAATTAGTAGATCAATTAATTTTAATGTGTCAAATTTTTTAAAGTTTGAATCCCTTTATAGATGTGTTAAGGGAGTATAAAATGAAAAATAATTATCATCTAAAAAGAACTATTAATAAAAAAAATGAAAGCAAATTGTATTGATAATGGGTGTTGGTTCATGATTGGAAAACATTCATGATTAAATCATTGAGAGGGAAAAATAGGTTTATTAGGCCATAACTATCAAAACAACTAATTCAAAAAAGGTAACTAAGAAATTGTTACCCATTATTCATGTTGACTCAAACATATCTAATGAAGCTCTAAACACAAATTTAGATGATAATTTAGGGATAAAACCCCATGCAATGTAGTTATGGAGAGTTAGGATAAAAACTAGAGAATTTGTAAAAGTGAGTAATTGAAAGTTTTTTTAAGAGGCTGCTTAGATATATCCAACCTTTGAAGAAATTTAATCCAGGTTTAGATATATATTTAGATTTTGATGTTAATCTTAATATTGATGTTCATTCACCAAGTTTTAAAGAGTTTTCATTTGTTTAAAAGTGATAAAGGATGAAATTTTTTATGGCTATAAACCTTTATTAAGATTGATACATGTCATCTCAAAAGTCCATAGAGATTTGTGTTATTAGCAACAATGGTATTAAATGCAAACAATGAATTGTTTCTTATTGCTTATGATATTGTTAAAGTAGAAAACAATGACATATAGAGATGCTTTTTGTATCTCTATATGGATTGGTCAAAACAATAATAGGTTATAAGTTATTATCCATCATGTATGATACGTAAAAGGTATGTTCCATTTTATATTATATTTTTTGTAACTCTTGCTTTTTTTATGATTTATTCTAATTTTAGTATATTATTTTATAGAGTCTACCTAAAAGTGTTATAGAGATATTTTTAAAGGCAACACACAGACATTATTCAAGGTATATTTAAACTAAATTAAAGAAAAAAGGATTTCCTGGTTTGAAGCTTAAAATAGGATTTTGATGTGTATGTCAAGCTTATATAAATCTCAACTACTACAATTATATGAAGGAGATTAGGTATATCGATAATAATGCTTTTAATTGATTAAAGAACATCTCCATGAGACTTGTATAAGGCATTTGTTTAAACTTGAAGTAAAGGTAGAAATGTAACAAATAATTTGACTAAATCATTCGATAGATAGGTTGGAAAATATAAAAGTATGTCAATTATTATGTTACTGAAGAATACTAGGTTAAAACTTATGTATAGATTTCATGATGGTTTGCTAAAGTTGCACGTTTGCGAAACAAAGATCACACCTTTTATTAGAAAATGATTCTAATAGATTCTAATGAGTATCAAGTTTTTAAGGCCATACAAGAGTTTCTATTAATTCAAAGAAGAAACAATGCTCCTATAGTGAATAGATAATGACTAGTATTTCATGTAAATATGTTATCCCTTTTTGTGCATTATAAAATAATGGATTTAGAAGATTTGTATCATCTATGTTATGCTATTAAGACATTTATAAAGACTCACATTAAAGTGGTGCACTTATTACTAGAGGCTAATATAAATCTAAAAGAAGAAAAGGTGATTGTTTTACCTCCAAACTTTAAGAAGAATATTGGTGTTGTTATCCATTTTTGGGTTTCCACATAAAAATTTTAAAAATACAAAAAATATTTATAAAAAAATATTCAAAAGAAATCTAAAAAATAATAGTAGTGAAAAAAGGATGCTGGAATGCCCATAAAATGACTAGAAATTGGTTGAGAATGTTCAAAAATATAAAAATTGAAATTTGACAATATATTTTTTATTGATGAAATCCCTATTAACAAGGAAAATTCAATTTGAGAAGGAAAAGTTCAAAATCATATGTTCATGGACTCAATTAAATTTTATCTAAGGTTTAATTGAATTTATGAAGGGTTTAATTACAACAAAAATTAATTTTTAAGTCAATTTGAGCTTTTATTGAAAGAAATTAAAGTTTTGGGGTCCAATTATAATTTTGAAGAGTTGATTTGGTCAAATTAGAGGCTTAATTACATAATTATTAAAGTTTCATGGGCAATTAGGGACTTGATTGAAATAATCCAAAACCAAGGATCAAATTAGAAAAGGCTTGTAAATAGAGGAGTTGAAATTGATCAAGTCGGGGGCTAAATTAAAGAAATTAGAAGTTTATTCATCAATTGATGGTCAAATTGCATGAATCAAAGACCATATGCTATCTTGTAAATGACGCTGAATGACATGACTAAAAGATTGATGTTTTCTCCCAAGTGCAGGAGTGTCAAAGTAATAAATAACCCGGCAAGACTAGGGTCAAAAGAGGCTAATTGTACAAATTATAAACAACAACAATAGTAACAACAACAACAATAATAATAACAATAATTACAATAATAATAGTAGTAGTAGTAGTAGTAGTAGTAGTAGTAGTAGTAGTAGTAGTAGTAGTAGTAGTAGTAGTAATAATAATAATAATAATAAAGAAAGAGAAGAAGAAGAAGATGATGAGAACTTTGAGATGGAATATTAATGTAACGATTAAACAATGATAATAACAAATGTCAAGGTTAGAGGTTCCACTAATGGTATATCAAACAAGTATAGTATAAACTCTTATTATTGAATTGGAAACCACACACAAAGGAGGTTCCAATCAGATTATATATTGTTAACATGATTACATTAGTCATCTTATTCAATTAATGCTAATACTTGTAAATCTCGTCAAGCATTCATGATTATAACTTATGTTAACAACAAATCAAGTTCCTTTCATAGCTCAGGTGTCGGTTATACCATACATTATGGGCTATGAAAGTGCCAAGCATTTGTTGTACCAAGTGTTATATAACATAAATCAAGATTAGTCATTTAACAAGCAAAGTATTAAAGAGTGAACAAGATAGCAAATATAAAACATGTTAGTATCAAACATTAAAGTCCATATTAAGTTTACATTATACTTATTCTTACACCATTAGTGTAACCTTTTCACCTTGACATAATTAACTTAGCTAGACATAATGAAAGAAAGCAAAATAGATAAACAAAATAAGAACATAAAAGTTAACTAAGTAAAGGAAAGGAAATGAAAGGCATAAACTTAATATTAATGAAAACAAAGCATAAAAAATACAAAGAGAGAAAGGAAGAGCATGATCTTGATCTGGAAATCAAGATGCCTAAATGCATGGCAAATGCCTCCTTTTATAGGCCAAAAATGGGAACTATTGATTTGATGACTAATTGATAAGTGGGTGACCAACTTTTGACTTGGTGACAATCCTTATCTTCTCTTGTCTGCCCAAAACGTCATTGATAACGTCAAAATTGGAGCCAGTTGTAAACATGAAAGTTGTAGGCAATTGTCTCAGCTTTCTTGTGTAAAAATTTCAGCTCATTTGGACTTCTAGAACTCCAGATATGGCCAAAATACCGAATAGTGCTCGGGCTGGAAGACAGATTCGGGCTTCTTTGTTGTTGCTACAATTTGGACTTGATAATGGCCTTTTTAGATCTTGGGCTCCATATGAAAGTTGTAGGCCTATGTCTTACCTTTCCATCCATATAAATTGGACCTAAATCTGAGATCTGTAGCTCCAGATATGACCCAATTACCGAACAGTGTTCCGGTTTGGATTGCACCGACATCTCTTTTCTAAGTTTGGCCATCTCTTTATCCTTGCAATTTAAGTTCTTCAAGTCATCAATCAATCCTTTCATTTATGTGATAGGCCTGCATTAAAAATAGACATTTACCACAAATTAAAGGTATCTTATATTATTAGATATATTATTATAAAACATGCTTTGGTTAAGGAGTTATTGATACTTCAAGTGCAAAATGATGATATAAAACCATGATAAAAATGCACTTTTAAGTACTAATCACACCCCCCAACCAGCTTATTACTAGTCCCTAGTAATCAAAGCGTAAAATAGAAAAACAATTTGTATATTCCACAAAGCAAGGTATTCATCATTTAACTTCCATTAATCTATCCAGATAAACAAACTCTCATTAAATTTATATATCTGCTCAATACCTCTTAACAAGTTATTAATAAACTTTTTTTTTGTGCTCAATGTATCAACACATGATTATGGGGCTTTTCTTGGAAGAAAACAAAATTTTTGTTCTAATGTTTAAGGTTAACTTCCTTGGGTTGGGATTATTATTATTATTATTTTTTTCTCTTTTTTTTACTTTTTTAATATATATACATATAACTTAAAACACCATGCATTTTTAACCCATGTAACGAGCTTTCAGCTAATGACTCCCAATCTAGTTGGTCTTAGGACATTAGGTGTTGAGACACCCCCACGAGCTTAGTAACTTGGGTCGCAGATACTGATACATAGATAGTGTAATGTTTGATTCCTTTAAGCTTTTCTCCTCAACCCATGTAACAAGCGTTGTGTCAATAGCTCTCAAGTCAGTTGACTTTAGGTTCCATTTTCAAATATATACATAGATATCAGTTATTATGGAAAACTGAAAGAATCGACTTAAGTCACGGAGTATCGTTGTCCGCCATTTGACCGGAGGGAGAGAAACTAGCAAAAATCACTAAAAAAGAAACATAAAAACAATGTGAGAAAAATAAAATAATCAACCTTTTTTCTACAAGATCATTCAAACCAGTTGATTCATTTTCACTAGGAACATTATCAAAGTAAGCTTTCAAACGATGTCTATTTTCCTTAAAAACATTGTCATTCATTGAATTCTCAATATCAAAGGCCCCATAAGGATACACATGCTTCTTAATAAATGGAATGCCCCATCTTGATCTTAGCTCTCTAGGGAATAAATGGAGTTGAGAATTATAAAACAAAACTTTTTGACCAGTATCAACTTTTTGACAATTTTCACAAGTTTTGTAGAATGCATGTGTGTCCTTGAAAATGGTGGACCAATAAAATCCATTTTAAAAGATTTTTGCAGCTGTCTTTTTTGACGAGAAATAACTTCCACATGCTTCAGAATGACAAAGTTTAATGACACTACTTACCTCATTGTCGGGAATGAAGCTTTAAAATATTTGATGAGGACAATATTTGAATAAGTTAGGGTCATCACAATAAAAGTTCTTCACTTCATTCAAAAACTTTTCTTTATCTTAGGTACTCCAATCAGCTGCCAAATCTCCTAAAGCAAGAAAATTGATATTTTTATCATACCAAAGCATTGAACTAAGAGAAAGTAAGGATTCGTTAGGAAAGTAATCATCGATTGGTGTGAATTTAGATGTCGAATTTGTTGTCACTTTTGACAAAAGATCTGCATCAACATTTTCGGTGCGTTTTTCATTTGTGATTTCTTCCTCAGAATAAATCATTTGTAAATTTTTAGATTCATCCAACTCATTTTTACTTAAAGTAGATTCAAGTTGATCATAAACTAATTCGTCAATATGATCTACTTCTCGTAAATCATTATCATCTCCAGGTTGCTTGCAAATGTTGAAAATATTCATCTCCAATGTCATGTTTCCAAATGATAGCTTCATTAGTCCATTCCTACAATTAATCAATACGTAAGAAGTTGCAAGAAACGGACGTCCTAAAATAACAGGAAATGAATTACATGCTTCAATAGGTTGTGTGTCCAAAACAATAAAATCCATAGGATAAATGAATTTATCAACTTGTACTAACACATCTTCGACTATTCCTCTAGACACTTTTACATATCTATCGGCAAGTAAGAGAGTTACAGAAGTTGGTTTTAACTCACTTAGATTGAGACTTTGAAAAATTAAATATAGAAGTAAATTCACACTGACTCCAAGATCAAGTAAGGCTCTTTCAATTTTATGTTCTCCAATAAAACAAGAAATTATAGGACAACCAGGGTCTTTATATTTCAAAACATTATTTTTCTAAAGAATGGCACTTACTTGTTTGGCTAAAAAGCCTTTCTTTTTCACATTCAGTTTTCTCTTCACAATGCATAGATCTTTCAAAAATTTAGCATAGGAAAAAACCTGTTTAATAGCATCTAACAAAGGTATATTGATGTTTACCTGTTTGAAAGTTTCAAAGATTTCAGAATTGTGATTGACTTTTCTTTGTTTGGTCATGGCATGAGGAAATGGAAGTACTCGTGGAGAATCAGTCATTTCTTTGCAATTTTTAGATTCAACCCCTTCCTTACCCTTAGACATTGACTCATCATCTTTCTCAGAAGGTTCAAGAGAGGGTTTTTCAATAACCTTACCACTGCGAAGAGTAGTGACTGATTTGACTTGATCCATGTGTTGGCTTCCGAAACTACTTACATTTGCATTGTATTGACCCTTGGGATTTTGTTGTGGTTGAGATGGAAACTTAACTTTCTCTTGGAAACTAAGAGCAGATGTCAATTTTACAAGAGTATCTTTACAATCTATCATGTTTTGAGCAAGTTGAGTATTGATTGTCTCTTGCTTTTCAATGAATGCATGTAATGTTTCCTCAAGATTTCTTCTAAGAGGTGGAGCATAAGGAGGTGTATATCCATGAGAATTTTGGAAATTATGGTGTGCTTGAAATGATAGTTGTGAAGTTTGTACATTGTTATTATCACTTTTCCAACAGAAATTTGGGTGATTTCTCCAACCAGGGTTGTATGTTTGTGAATATGGGTTGTGGTTGGCCCTTTAAAAACTGTTTAAAGCATGAGCTTGTTCATGGAGACATTCCTTAAAAGGAGGCAAGGTTGGGCAATTATTAGTTGAGTGATCATTTGTTTCACATATTTGGCACATAATGTTTTCAACATTTGTTTCACAGATTTGACACACAATGTTTTCAACAGATTTTAATTGACCACTCTTTTTCAATTCTAGTGCCTCGACTTTTCTAGCTAAAGATGCAAACTTAGCTTGGAGGTCATGATCTTCCCTAAGGTTGTACATACCTCCACTAGATGTATGAGGTTGAGTTTTACTTGGTGCCTCATAAGTACCTGTTTTACTCAGTGCCTCATAAATACTCGCGGTGTCCCAATTTTGAGCATTTTCAGCTAACAAGTCTAAGTACTCCATTGCTTCATCAAGTTCTTTATCTTCAAAAGTTCCATTGCACATCAATTCAATCATTTGCCTATCTCTAGGTGTTAACCCTTCATAAAAATATAAAACCAATCTCCATGTTTCAAAACCATGATAAGGGCAAGTATTTAGCAAGTCTCGATACATATCCCAACATTGGTAAAATGTTTCTCCTGGTTTTTGAGTGAAAGTAGTGATTTGTCTTTTGAAAGAGTTTGTTCTGTGAGATGGGAAAAACTTCTTTAAAAACTGTTGTTGCATTTCATCTCAAGCTCGAATGGATCTTGGTCTTAAATTTTATAGCCATGTTTTAGCTTTATTTTTTAATGAAAAAGGATAAAGCTTTAATCTGATGGTGTTCATGCTACAATTTCAATCATTATATGTGTTGCAGACCTCCTCAAATTCTCTTCAATGCAAGTATGGATTTTCCAATTCTAAGCCATGAAAAGAAGGTAAAAGTTGAATAATGCCTCACTTAAAATTAAAATGAGATGCCTCAAGAAGAAAAACTATGCATGATGGTGCACTTGTTCTTCTGGGATTCCTGTGGTCTCTAAGTGTTCTAGCACGGTTATTCTCATTATGAAGTGTTTGATTATCTTCTTCGGCCATATTTTCTAAAAATGATGAGGAATAGAATAAAAGGAAGAAGAAAATAAAAGAAGAAGAAACAAGAGAAAAAAAACAAAGTTATATACAAGAAAAGTAAAAAGAGAAAATAAAATAACTACTATAATTTATACAAGAAGTTACCTCCCCGGCAACGGCATCAAAAACTTGACATGACTAAAAGATTGATGTCTTGTTCTAAGTACAGGAGCGTCGAAGTAATAAATAACCTGGCAAGACCGGGATCGAATCACAGAGATGTTAATTGTACAAATTATAAGCAACAATTATAAACAACAACAATAGTAACAACAACAACAACAACAATAATAATAATAATTACAATAATAATAGTAGTAGTAGTAGTAGTAATAATAATAATAATAATAGAAGAAGAAGAAGAAAAGAAGAAGTTGATGAGAACTTTGAGATGGAAGATTAACATAAGGATTAAATAATGATAATAACAAATGTCAAGGTTAGAGGATCCACTAATGGTATGTCAAACAAGTATAGTATAAACTCTTATTATTCAATTGGAAACCACACACAAAGGAGGTTTCAATCTGATTATAGATTGTTAACATGATTATATTAGTCATCTTATTCGATTAATGCTAATACTTGTAAATCTCGTCAAGCATTCATGATTATAACTTACGTTAACAACAAATCAAGTTCCTTTCATAGCTCAGGTGTCGGTTATACCATACAGTATGGGCTATGAAAGTGCCAAGCATTTGTTGTACCAAGTGTTATACAACATAAATCAAGATTAGTCATTTAACAAGCAAAGTATTGAAAAATGAACAAGATAACAAATACAAAACATGTTAGTATCAAACATTAAAGTCCATATTAAGTTTACACTATACTTATTCTTACACCATTAGTGTAACCTTTTCACCTTGACATAATAAACTTAACTAAACATAATGAAAGAAAAAAAAAATAAATAAACAAAATAAAAACATAAATAAAATAAAAGTTAACTAAGGAAATGAAAGACATAAACTTGATATTAATGAACGCAAAGCATAAACATTACAAAAAATACAAAGAGAGAAAGCAAGAGCATGATCTTGATCTGGAAACCAAGATGCCTAAATGCATGGCAAATGCCTCCTTTTATAGGCTAAAATTGGGAACTATTGATTTGATGACTAATTGATGAGTGGGTGGCCAACTCTTGACTTGGTGACAAACCTTATCTTCTCTTGTTTGCCCAAAAAGTCATTGATAATGTCAAAATTGGAGCCACTTGCAAATATGAAACTTGTAGGAAATTATCTCAGTTTTCTTTTATAAAAAATTCAGCTTAGTGGACTTCTAGAACTCTAGATATGGGCCAAACACTAAACAGTGCTCTGGCTGGAAGACAGATTCGAACTTCTTTATTGTTGCTACAATTTGGACTTGAAAATGGTCTTTTTAGACTTGGGCTCATATGAAAGTTGTAGGCCTATGTCTTACCTTTCCATCCATATAAAGTAGACCTAAATCTGAGATCTAGAGCTCCAGATATGATCCAATTACCGAACAGTGTTACAGTTTGGATTGCATCGGCATCTCTTTTTTAAGTTTGGTAATCTCTTTATCCTTTCAATTTCAATTCTTAAATTCATCAATCAATCCTTTCATTTATATGATAGGCCTGTATTTAAAATGAACATTTACCACAAATTAAAGGTGTCTTATATTATTATATACATTGTTATAAAACGTGCTTTAGTTAAGGAGTTATTGATACTTCAAGTGCAAAATAATGATATAAAACCTTGATAAAAATGCACTTTTAAGTACTAATCACTGAAATCAAAGGATCCAATCAAAAATTAAATGACGAAACTGAAAAGGCCATTTCGCATTGCAAAATGGCACCGTTTCAAAGGACCCTCTTCTTCACTTCACCAGGAAACCATTTCAGCGGGAAGAAAAAGAGATAATTAGCCTTAGCTTCCCATAATGCAATACATTACTAAAATGTATGGCATTCATTTGCCTACAAAATCAGAGAAAGAAACGCCGCCCCATGCCTGTTAAATGTCCTCAAAACAATTGCTAACTGTTACCTTTACTTTAGCCATAACAGTTCTAGGTGGCTTTATTATAAAAAAAACACATGCATTTCTTTGGATATAAAAATCAAAGAACACAAAAGAGAAAGGGAGAAGATAGATAGACAAAAGTCGAGTGGAATAAAATAAGGGGGAGAAAATAGGAGGGGTAATGTTGAAGATAATCAGCCTTAATCAAGGACTCTTCATATGTGCATTTTGTCTATACATAATCACAACCACAATCATATATAATCCCTTCCTTTTCTCTTGCTCATAATTATTTCATGTAATACATTACACAACTAGATGTATATAAATACAAGAACACTTACCACCAAATGTGTGGCAGTTTTAAACATTCTCATGGTATCAGAGCTTTCATTGAATTAATATCCCATGATCGTAATGGCCTCCAACTCTTCTAATTCTTCTCCCACCCTTCTTACCTTTAACACCATGATTTACATGGTTACAATTAAGCTTTCCTCCTCTAATTATCTTTTATGAAAGAGTCAACTTCTTCCTCTTCTTGAAAGTCAAGGGTTGCTAGGTCATGTAGATAACACTCTTATGCCGCCGCTACCATTCGATCCTCCCACCTCTTAAACACCAAGCAACAGTCACCTAGCATGGAAAGCAACTGACCAGCATCTCCTCAACCTCCTCCTTTCCTTTCCAATAGAGGAGGCAATGGCTAGAGTCGTCGACCTCTCCACATCTCGTAAGGTCTAGATTGCATGGAAAACACCTTCAACCATTACTCATAAGCCAATAAAATTCATCTCAAAGATGAACTTCAATTGATGAAGCATGGCATCTATACAGTCACTGCCTATACTCGTGCAATCAAAGCTTTATGTGATCAACTTCATGCAAGTGGTCGCCTAGTTGATGAAATCTATAAAGTTCACTTGTTTGTTCATGGTCTTGAGCCTGATTTCTCTAATTTCTCAACTGCTTATATGGCACAAACTCTTCTCCCCTGCTTCTCTGATCTCTTCTCTGAAGTTGAGTGTTTTGAAATTTTTCAAAAATCTCTAGAGACTTTAGCGCCTCCAGTTGCAACATTCACTGCCAACAGAAGCTCTTCTCATTGTGTAAGCAGCTCCTTTTGCCAAAATCGTGGTCATGGATACGGGTCTAGTAGTAACTCTTTCGATTATGGACAAAGCCATACTCACACCAACCGAGGTCGTCGTCCACCACGCTGCCAGATCTGCCAACTAGAAGACACTATGTAGATCGATGTAAGCAATGATATGATTGGCATGAACCCATAACATATCTTGCTAAATCTGACTAGCTTATAGACACAGGGCTTTGGCTTACATGACTCCTAAATCATGAAAGTTCTATGAAATTGTCTCAGCTTTCTAACAAAAAAAATTAAGGTCATTTGGACTTCTAGAATTCAAGATATGGGTTGAACACTAAATAGTGTCTAGGTTGCATGATAGATTTTGACTTTTTTTTATACTAAGATTTGGACCTCTAAATGGAAGAATTGAGTTTATAACTCATGAATGTTTTAGGCTTATGTCTTACCTTTCCATCCATATAGAGCAAACCTAAATCCAAGTTCTACAGATCCAGATATGACCCAATAACTGAACAGTGTTCCAGTTTGGATTGCACTAGCATCTCTTTTCTAAGCTTAGCCCTCCCTTTGTTCTCTCAATTTCAGTAACTAAACTCATCAATTAATCATTTTATTTATGTAATACGCCTACATTAAGATGAAAATTTACCATAAATTAAAGGTATCTTATAATATTAGACATGATATTATAAAACATGCTCTAGTTAAAAAGTTATTAATATTTCAAGTGCAAAAATGATGATATAAAACCTTAATAAAAATGCACATTTAAATACTAATCACACCCTTCAATCAGCTTATTACTAGTCCCTAATAATCAAAGCGTTAAAATGAAAAAAATAATTTGCAAGTTCCACCAAGCAAGGCATTCATCATTCAACTTCCATTAATCTATCCAAGTAAATAAACTCTCATTAAATTTATATACCTGCTTATACTTTTTAAACAAGATATTAATAAACCTTCTTTTTATGTGCTTAATGTATGAAAACATAGATGATAGGGCTTTTATTGAA
Organism: Populus euphratica; assembly: GCF_000495115.2. NCBI lineage: Eukaryota > Viridiplantae > Streptophyta > Magnoliopsida > Malpighiales > Salicaceae > Populus > Populus euphratica. The sequence continues at coordinate 8,202 of NW_011502103.1, read as the reverse complement.
AGAAAACAATATTTTATTCTAATATTTAAGGTTAACTTTCTTAGGTTGAAATTATTATTATTATTATTATTTTAATATATATATATATATATACACAATGCATCTTTAACCCATGTAACGAGCTTTTGACTAATGACTCCTAGACTAGTTAGCCTTAAGGTAGTAGGTGTTTAGACACTTCTATAAGCTTAGTAATTTGGGTTGCAGTACTAACACGTAGATAGTGAAATATTTGATTCCTTTAAGCTTTTTTCCTTAACCCATGTAACGAGCATTGAGCCAATAGCTCCCAAATCAATTGACTTTAAGGTATTAGGTGCTTAAACACCTATTCGAGCTTAATTGCTTAGGTTAGGGAGGCTACAAAACCAAACTTATCTATATTTTTATTTATTTAATTACTTACATTTATTGTCATTTTTTTTTCTTTTTCTTTTTTCTTTTTTTTGTAAATTATATACTATCTC
>NW_011502103.1:0-7712 GCF_000495115.2 Populus euphratica | reverse complement strand
AAATTATATAATATCTCTTTCCCTTAGTTGTTATCTTTAACAAACAAATATAAATAATGTAATAATTCAATTTGCAACCCACAATCATATGTTAAAGTGTGTGTGAAATTGAAAGTTTAAGAATACTTGTTAAATGAGAATATGAGCAGAATCAGGTGACAATAATACAAGAGTTTGTAAATCTGAATATTTCATAAGAAGTATATGATAAACCTTCTTATGAATATTGCAAATAACCATTAAAAAATATTTACCAAAATGCATCTCAAGAGTAAATAAAATTCCTCCTTACTTTGCCATCCTAATAACCATTTTATCAAATAGTTTATGAAATAGAAAACACAGTTAGTTATTTTTTTATATCAATTACTACCCTGCCTCTAACCAAAACAAGACATTATCCTCAATGTCCTAAGGTAGAAAGATAGAGTATAGAAGATATCATCTGAAACACACTTAAATAAATATAAGAAATAACAAAAAAAAATATTATGCTATTAATAAAACCAACAGACATAATTTTTAATGAAATAAGACTCAAATTATAGTTGTGATTATGGTTGACATCTTCCCTCGGTTTTACATCCAAGAACAACTTAAACACTCTTTATGGGTCAGGAATAAGCTTCTCATCCAATTTTCTTAAAAACTAGGAAACATGGTCTTTTATAGTCAGATTCTCAATACTAAGTCGATCATGTTCTTTATGAAAATGGGGTTATAAATCATGAATTGCACGATGCACATCTCCACTAGAATGCATCTCAAGAGTTAATAAAAGATTATATAAAGACTCTTTACTCAGACCATCCTTAATGAATTGTATTTTATTTTCACGGTTTATAAACACCATTTCTAAAGAAAGACATTATGCATTACAAGTCCATCTAGCATATCGATGAGAGACTTTTAGTCATTTTGCACAACGTTTCTCTGCAAAAGTGCTCTTACCTATCCCAAGCATGTATGAAATAAAATAATTATAAGACTCACCTGATAATCGGACCTTTGCTTCAATCATCCAGCTAATATCTTCAAGAATTTCATGATTCATTAACAACCTCAATCTTGCACGCCTAGCTCGGTAAATTTTTGTAATTGCATTTTGAGGCAAAACAAGAAAATACTTTTTTTTTATTTTTTCAAGTGGTTTCTATTTTTTAAATGAGAAGTGAAAAAGAGATGCAAAAAGAAGGAACAAGAAATTGAACAAATATATACACATATATCAGTTATCATAGGGAACTGAAAGAACCAACTTAAAAGTTACGAAGTATCATTATATGTCATTTGACAAAGGTGAGAGAGACTAGCAAAACAAAACTCACACTAAAAAGAAACACAAAAACAATGTGAGAAAAATAAATTAATCAACATTTATCTATAGGATCATTCAAACCAATGGATTTATTTTCATAAGGAAAATTATCAAAACAAGCTTTCAAACAATGTCCATTTACCTTAAAAACATTGTCGTTCTTTGAATTCTCAATATCAAAGGTCTCATAAGAATACACATGTTTCATAGTAAATGGGCCGCTCTATCTTGATCATAGTTTTCTAGGAAATAAATAGAGTCGAGAATTATAAAGCAAAACTTTTTGACCAGTATTAAATTTTTGATAATTTTAATAAGTTCTATAGAATGCCTGTGTATTATTGAACATGGTGGGCCAATAAAATCCATTTTGTAAAATTTTTTGCAGTCATCTTTTTTTACGAGAAATGACCCTCACAAGCCTCAAAATGAAAAAATATATTGTCAATCTTAACAAAAGATTCACATCAACATTTTCGGAGCCTTTCTTATCCGTGATTTCTTCGTGAGAATAAATCATTTGCAAATCTTTTGATTTATCAAACTCAATTTTACTCAAAGTATATTCAAGTTGATCATGAAACAATTCTTCAATGAAATCTACTTCTTGTAAATCATTATCATCTCTAGGTTGCTTGCAAATGTTGAAAATATTCATCTTCAATGTCATATTTTCAAAATATAACTTCAATAGTCCATTTCTAAAATTAATTAATGCATTAAAAGTTACAAGAAACGGATGTCCTAAAATAATAGGAAATGAATTACATGCTTCAACAGGTTATGTATCCAAGACAATAAAATCCACAGGATAAATTTATTAACTTGTACTAATACATCCTCAACCATTCCTCTAGGTACTTTTTATAGATCTATCAGTAAGTAAGAGAGTTACAGAAGTTGGTTTTAACTCACCTAGATTGAGACTTTGAAAGACTGAATATAGAAGTAAATTCACACTAGCTCCAACATCGAGTAAAGCTCTTTTAATTTTATGTTCTCCAATAAAGCAAGAAATTATAAAACAACTAGGGTCTTTATATTTCAAAGAATTATTGTTTTGAAGAATGACACTTACTTGTTTAGCTAAAACGCAAGCTGGCCCGGACACCCACGTTAATCTAAAAAAAAAAAACGACTTTCTTTTTCACATTCAGTTTTCTCTTTATAGTACATAGATCTTTCAAAAATTTAGCATAGGAAGAAACTTGTTTAATAACATCCAATAGAGGTATATTGATCTTTACATGTTTGAAAGTTTCAAAGATTTTAGAGTTATGATTGACTCTCCTTTGTTTGGTCATGGCATGAGTAAATGAAAGTGTTAGCGGGGAATAAGTTTTTTCTTTGCAATGAATGCATGTAATATTTCCTCAAGATTTTTTCTAAGAAGTGGAGCATAAAGAGGTGTATATTCATGAGAATTTTGGAAATTATGTTGTGCTTGAAACACTGGCTGTGAAGTTTGTGCATTATTGTTATCACTTTTCCAACTGAAATTTAGGTGATTTCTCCAACCATAGTTGTATGTTTGTGATATGAGTTATGATGTGTTCTTTGAAAACTATTTAAAGTGACACGATCAAAAGATTGACGTCTTCTCCCAAGTGCAGGAATGTCAAAGTAATAAATAACCCGGCAAGACTAGAGTCGAACCATAGGGAGGTTAATTATATAAATTATAAACAACAACAATAATAGTAATAGAAATAGAAATAGTAATAGTAATAGTAATAGTAACACTAATAGTAATAGTAATTGTAATAGTAGAAGAAGAAAAAAGAAGAAGAAGAAGAAGTTGATGAGAACTTTAAAATGAAAGATCAATGTAAAGATTAAATAACGATAACAATAAATATCAAGGTTAGAGGATCCACTAATGGTATGTCAAACAAGTATAGTATAAACTCTTATTACTCAAATGGAAACCACACATAAAAGAGGTTCTAATCAGATTACAAATTGTTCACATGATTACATTAGTTATCTTATTCGAATAATGCTAATACTTGTAAATGTTGTCAGGCATTCATGATTATAACTTATGTTAACAATAAATCAAATTCCTTTCATAGCACGGTTGTAGGTTATACCATACGGTTGGGCTATGAAAGTGCCAAGGATTTATTGTACCAAGTGTTATATAACATAAGTCTAAATTAACCATTTAACAAGCAAAGTGTTAAGAGTAAACAAGATAACAAATACAAAACATGTTAGTATCAAACATTAAAATCCATATTGAGTTTACACTTACACCATTAGTATAACTTTTTCACTTAACATAATAAACTTAGCAAAACATAATGAAAGAGAGAAACATAGATAAACAAGATAAGAATAAAAATAAAATAAAACTTAACTAAGTAAAGAAAAGGAAATGAAAGGCATAAATAAGATATTAATAAAAGCAAAACTTAAACATTATAAAAATATAAAAAGGAAAAGTAAGAGCATGATCTTGATATGAAAATCAAGATGCCTAAATGCATGACAAACGCTCCTTTTTATAGGTCAAAATTGAAAACTATTGATTCGATGACTAATTGATGAGTGGGTGACCACATCTTGACTTGGTGACAATCCTTATCTTGTCTGAATAAAACATCACTGATAACGTCAGAATTTGAACCAACCTCCCATGAAAGTTGTAGAAAATTATCTCAGCTTTCCAGAAAAAGAAAATTAAGGTCATGTGGAATTCTAGAACTCAAGATATATGCTGAATACTGAACAATGTTTGGGTTGTAGGATAGATTCAGACTTCTTCGTTGTTGCTATAATTTGGACTTAAAAATGGGCTTTTTAAAACTAGAATTCCACATAAAAGTTATAAGTCTATGTCTTACCTTTCCATCCATATAAAGTTGACCTAAATCTGTGACCTACAGCTCCAGATATGACCCAATTACCGAACAATATTTTTTTAAAAAAGGAAAAAAGCTTTAATCTGATGGTGTTCATGCTACAATTTGAGTAATTATAAATCTAAGCCATGGAAAAAAGGTAAACGTTGAATAATATTTGGCTTAAAATTTAAATAAGATGCATAAGGAGAGAAAACCATGCATGAGGGTACATTTGTTCTTGTGGGATTCAAGTGATCCATAAATGTTGTAACATGGTTATTCTCATTATTCTCAGTATGAAACGATTGATTATCTTCTTTGGTCATATTTTCTGAAAATGATGACGATACCTTACAAAGTCTACCACTTAATGTAAGTAACCAAACTTTTATGCACGTGTAGAAGAAGAATAAAAAGAAGAATAAAAAAATAAAAAAGAAATAAAAAAAAGAAAGTTAGATACAAGAAAAGAGAAAAGGAAAAATAAAATAAAAATTATAATTTATATAAGAATTTACCTTCCAAGTAGTGGCACCAAAAACTTGACACGACCAAAAAATTGATGTCTTCTCTCAAAAGCAGGAGTGCCAAAGTAATAAATAACCTAGTAGGACTAGGGTCGAACCACATGGAGGTTAACTATATAAATTATAAATAATACTAATAATAATAAGTTAAAAAGGATTTTGAGATATAAGATTAATGTGAAGATTAAACAATAAAAATAAATATCAAGGTTAGAGGATCCATTAATGGTATTTCAAACAAATATAGTATAAACTGTTTTTATTACTCAACCGAAACCCATAAAGAAAGAAGGTTCCAATCGAATTATCAATTGTTAACATGATTGCATTACTTATCTAATTCGAATAATGTTAATACTTGTAAATGTTGTCAGGTATTTATGATTATAACTTATGTTAACAACAAATCAAGTTTCTTTCACAATATAGATGTCAGTTATAACATACAATTAGGCTATGAAAGTGACAAATATTTGTTATACCAAGTATTATACAACATAAATCTAAATTAACCATTTAACAAGCAAAGTATTAAAAGTAAAAAAGATAACAAATAGAAAACAAGTTAGCATCAAATATTAAAGTCCATGTTGAGTTTATACTATACGTATTCTTACATCATTAGTGTAACCTTTTCACCTTAGCATAATAAATATAACTAAATATAATAAAAAGGAAAACATAAATAAATAAGATTAGAACATAAATAAAATATAAGTTAACTAAGTAAAGGAAATGAAATGAAAGGCATAAACAAGATATTAATGAAAGCAAAACTTAAGCATTATAAGAAAGAGAGCAAGAACATGATCTTGATCTAAAAATCAAGATGCCTAAATGCACGGAAAATTCCTTCTTTTATAGGTTAAAATTTAAAACTATTAATTTGATTACTAATTGTTAAGTGGGTGGCCACATCTTGACTTGGTGACAATTCTTATCTTCTTATCTTAATAAAACATTATTGATAATATCAAAATTTGAACAAATTGTACCCATGAAAGTTCTAAGCAATTGTCACAACTTTCCAAAAACAAAATCAATGCATTTGGACTTCTAGAACTCGAGATATGGGCTGAACACTGAACAATGTCTAGGCTGCAGAATAGATTCCAACTTCTCAGTTGTTGCTAAGATTTACACTTCTAAATAGCATAATTGAGTTTTGCATCCCATATAAATGTTTTAGGCCTATGTTTATCTTTTTAGCTTTTTAAACTGAAGTGAAATCCAAGATCTACAGCTCCGGATATGAACCAATGATTGAATAGTGTTCTAGTTTGGACTGAACCAACATCTTTTTTCTAAGCTTAACCCTCTCTTTGTCTTCTCAATTTCAGTAGTTAAAGTCATTAATCAATCCTTTGATTTATGTTATGGGCTTGCATTTAAGATAAATATTTATCATAAATTAAAGGTATCTTATGGTATTAGACTTGTTATTATAAAACATACTTTAATTAAGGAGTTATTGATACTTCAATTGCAAAATGCTGATATAAAACCTTGATAAAAATCCACTTAAAAGTATTAATCACACCCCCAACCAACTCATCACTAGTCCTTAGTAATCAAAATGTTAAAATAGAAAAATAATTTGCAAGTTCGACAAAGTAAGGCATTCATCATTCAAATTTCGTTATTCTATCTAAATAAACAAACTCTCATTAAATTTATATATTTGCTTTATACTGTTAAAACAAGATATTAACAAGACTTGTTTTTATATGCTTAATGTTGAAAACATAGTTGATAGGGCTTTTATTGAAAGAAAACAATATTCTGTTCTCATGTTTTTCTAAGGTTAACTTCATTGGGTTGTGATTATTATCTTTTATTTTTTTTAATATATATACATATACCTTAATACACAATGCATCTTTAACCCATGCAACAAGCTTTTGGATAATGACTCTTAGACTAGTTGGTCTTAGGGCATTAGGTGTTGAGACACCTCTATGAGCTTAGTAACTCGGGTTAGAGATACTAATATATAGATAGTACAATGTTTGATTCCCTTAAACTTTTTTCCTCAACTCATGTGATTAGTACTTAAAAGTGTATTTTTATCAAGGTTTTATATCATTATTTTGCACTTATAGTATCAATAACTCCTTAATTAAAGCATGTTTTATAATAACAAGTTTGATAACATAAGATACCTTTAATTTATAGTAAATGTTCATTTTAAATGTAGGCCTATCACATAAATGAAAGGATTGTTTGATAAGATTAAATACTAAAATTGAAAGGAGAAAGAGAGGGCTAAACTTAAAAAAGAGATGTCGGTTCAACCCAAACTGGAACATTATTTGGTCTTTAAGTCATATCTGAAGCTATAGATCTTGGATATAGGTCTGCTCTTTATGGATGGAAAGCTAAGATATAAGCCTAAAAATTTATGGGAAGGTAAGACTCAATTCTATTATTTTGAAGTCCAAATCTTAACAATAACGGAGAAGTTCGAATCTGTCTTGCAAAACCAAACATTATTTAGTGTTCAGTCCATATCTTGAGTTCTAGAAGTCCAAATGACCTTAATTTTTTTTCTTGAAAAGCTGAGATAATTTCCTAGAACTTTCATGATCTAAGTTGTTAAATTCTAACATTATCAATGATGTTTTGTTCAAACAAGAAGATAAGGATTGTCACCAAGGCAAAATGTGGCCACTCACTCAACAATGAGTTATCAAATTAATAATTCTAAATTTTAGCTTATAAAAGGAGGCATTTGTCATGCATTTAGGCATCTTGGTTTCCAGATCAAGATCATGTTCTTGCTATCTCTTTATTGTAATGAGTAAGTTTTGCTTATATTAATCTCTTTTTTATGTGTCTCATTTCCTTTCTTTTACTTAGTTAACTTTTATCTTATTCATGTTCTTATCTTGTTTATTTATATTTCTCTCTTTTATTATGTTTAGTTAAGTTCATTATGTCAAGGTGAAAAGGTTACACTAATGGTGTAAGAATAAGTATAGTGTAAATTCAATATGGACTTTAATGTTTGATACTAAC
>NW_011502093.1:24919-26222 GCF_000495115.2 Populus euphratica | reverse complement strand
GCAATCACATATTAATATCGGGATTGCTTAGATTTTAATAATACAACAGAAGGGAATTCACGGTATTCAAATTAAATGAATTAGTGCTTGATGCTAATATGCTATTAATATTATTATTTTAATTTCATGCACTAACTTCTTGTATTGGAACAACGTTGTTTATTTATAAAGTGTTGGGTCGGATGATAAATATAAGTGGTGCTTTCTTTTTCATATTATTATTATTATTCAAGATTCAATCAAATTCAAAGGGAAGCTATGAAAATAAATTTCTTGGGATTATGGAAAAATATTTTAATATTCCATGCTCGTTCACATGTAAAATGAAAATGGAGAGATCACAATGCTTTCCCGTGCATTGGATCTAGTCCAGATCATGAAACTATATCGTGCCACAACATGCTGAATTGTTGTCTCCCTCAAAATATTTAATTAATTTGACAAAATTAAGCATATAGTTATTATAATTCAAGATATATTTTAAAAGTAATTTTTACTTGAAAATTTATTAATATTTTTTAATACACACACAACAGTCAATTGAATCAAAGTGACGTATAGAATTCAAATAACAACCACAGTATACGATTGAAGAAACCTTCTTACAGCCTGGAAATGTTTTTAATAAATACTATTAATTATATGACTTTTTTTTTGTTTGAACTCTTGTTAAAAAGATAAATTTAAAACTATCAATTTATCATCATAATACAATTAGTTTACCAAACAATGCAAAATAATTTTTTTAGCCGTCGAACTTGCTTTTAATTTATTTTTTTAGCTTTAAAATATTTTTTGTATTTTTTTATTGTTTTGATGTATTAATTTAAAAATAATTTTTTAAAATAAAAAATATTACATTTTTAAACAAAAAATACTCTTTTCACCCCTCTAAACACCCTTTAATCAACAAAATTGGTTAAATACTCACACAAAATTTTAATGATTTTTTTTAATAATAAAAAAAAACAAGTGAATTCGTTGAGATCTTAACTTTGATTCACGAGAGAACTTGCGTGAATGACCAAACTATATAAAGAAACACAAAACTTTTATATAATTACATTTCTTTATTTAACGTGTTTAATCATGTGATGGGTGAGGATTTATTAAACTCAAATGGTTTTAATTTAATAAAAAAATCACTTGAACTGATTGAAAATTCCTAATTAAGATGAAAAATAAATTAGAGACCTAATTAAGATTACTCACATAGGTTGGAGACCTTTTTTTTATGATTTATCTAAGATTTTACGGTGAAAAAAAATTGGTAGTGAGACATTTATATATATATATATATATA
>NW_011502093.1:0-22166 GCF_000495115.2 Populus euphratica | reverse complement strand
GTGTTAGGGAGGGGGGTTTGATCAACGGTTGTGGCTAGGGGCATTGTATCTTTTGTCAAGTGCTATCGGGTCTAGCTTAGCAGCTAGACCCAACACTATTGGACACACCCTAATGAACATGTGGTGTTTGGGCTCCCTGCCTAGGGTTAGACACCCCTAGCACATCTGTGGTGCTTGGGTTGCACCTGAAGACACGTGGCGTTTGGGTTTTGCATTAGATTTGAGCTTCCTGGTTCCAAAATTCTAAATATTATTACTTGTATTAGAAATATTATCATTTGTATTATAATTAATATTATTAATAAAATAATTAATAAATTTAAAAGAAAATATTATTATTACTATTTAAATTCTATTATTATTTTTATAAGAATTTAAATTTTTGATATAAAAAAATATTATTATCTTTGTTTGAAATATTATAGGAATTAAAAATAGTATTATTTGTGTCATGAATATTATTATTTTTACTATAATAAAAAGTATTAATATTAAAAATATTATCCTTTTGTGTTATGAATATTATTATTTTTATAATAATTAATATTATGAATAAAATAATTACTAAATTAGAAAAATTTTATTGTTAATATTAAAAACAATCATAAATTTGATTTGAAAGGTAAAATTAAAAACTACTACCATCATCATTATCATCATTATCATTAAAAAAATTTAAAAAATTATTATTGAAGAAAAACTACTACCTGTATGATGGACAGACCTCGGCGCACATATGGTGTTTGGACTATTTGCCTGTGTGCTGGCAGACTAAGTACACACGTGGCACTTAAACTCTTGTCTTAATGCTTGGCACACCACTGCACACACATGATGTTTGAGCTTTTTGCCTAGAGGTTGGGTACCTCCGATGCACATATGGGTACCTCCAATGCACATGTGGCATTTAGGTTGCATTGCAAGTGAGCCATGCCCATGCCACACTTTGGGTCATGGTGTTAATTCCAAGGTTCTGGATCTTATGATTCTAAATATTATTATTTGTTGTAGAAATATTATTATTTTTATTATAATTAATATTATTAATAAAATAATTAATAAGTTTGAAAGAAAATATTATTATTATTAGTATTGAAAACATATTATTTTTTATATTATAAATTTTTATGATATTTTTTATAGAAATAAAAAGTTAGCCCGCATCACGGTATTATTAAAAATATTCAGTAATTTTGAGTATTAATATAAAAAATATTATTATTTGTGTTCTAATTATTATTATTATTCTTATAATTCAAAGTATTCATATCAAAATATTATTATTTGTGTTCTAAATATTTTTTTTATAATTCAACATATTTATATCAAATACATTATTATTTGTGTTGCAATATTATTATTTTTATAAGAATTCAAAGTTTTAATATAAAAAATTATTATTATTTGTGTTATGATTATTATTATTTTTACTATAATCAAAAGTATTAATATTAAAAATATTATCTCTTGTGTTAGAAATATTATTATTTTTATAATAATTAATATTATTAATAAAATAATTACTAAATTAGAAAAAAATTATTCTTAATATTGAAAAACAATCAAAGATTTGATTTGAAATGTAAAATTAAAAATTAATATTAGTATTATTTATTATTATTATTGTTATTATCATTACTAAATTTTAAAAAAATTATTATTACTATTAAAAAAAAACTATATAGAAACATATAACACTTGATCTAATATCTACATGCTCGGCAAATTCTAGCACATACGTGATACTAGTACTACATCAAAACCCAACTATATTTAAATCCGGCATTTTATATAAAAAAAAAAAATAACTTTAAATCATTTGTTTTGCATAACCCAAGTCTAGCATCAATTTTTATAAAAATAAAAGGTTAGTGGCTATTTCATTACCTATATCTTGTCCCAAATAGAATTTAATAAACATGATTGACATCCAAGATATACTTATCAAGTAGTAACAGAAGCCCCTTTCCACACTGTGTGCAGCCTCAGCCCCACCATCCTCTCGTCTAAGACGTGGCTATCATCATGAAAAGGAGGAAAAAGCTTGTAATCTTTTCTAATCTCTCCAAATGGCCAACAACACCTTGAAATCATAGAAGGGAAGAGAACCATAAGATGCTCTGTTGGGTTGATAAAGCAAATCAAAATCTAAAAAATAGATCAAAAACAACTTGAAATAAGCAATTTTTATTTACTACTTCCTTATTTAGGATAATCTACATCCTGTCCTCAGAGTAGTTGTGTAGCCTTCTACAGTACAGGGTCAGGAAGCCGTAGAAGTGGAAGTATGGGGGCAGAGAAGATACTGTAAGTTTTCCTCAAAGGGACATCACCGAGAAAATGCTGTATCAGAAAATGTTGTATCAGCTTTAATCTCATAGAAGTGATCTTTTGAACTCGAACACATACTGATTATCAACTCAAAACTCAGGACTCCTCACTCAAGTGAGGAGTTCAGCTCAGTTAAAGTAAAGATTGGTTGATAAGAAAATGCCGATGTAACCTCTGAGCAATGAAGTTTGGGGCAGAGTTGACATGGTTTATATGCTAGGAAATTGTTACCTGCCACAATATGAGAACGTTTCCTGGGTACAACATAACAACCCATTACAACAGTGATGGATGTTTTACCATCCAGGAGAGCACAATAGCAAATTCAAGAAAAACAAACTCGTGATGGGAAAGAAAAAAAAAGGAGAAGAAAGAAACTCATGATGCAGCATTTTTTTTTTTTTTTGCCAAGATTTTGCAAGAGCAATGGAGCTGAAGAACTGGGATCATAGCATAAACAACAATGAAACAACTTGTGGCAAACTGGGTTTCAGAACTGCAAGCAATGCAGCATCAGCAGATACAGCAAATAGAGCAAGTTTCAGCAGCAACATATACTCTCGGTACGTAAATAGCAATGAGAACAGTCATCTCAATGCAGCGTTGGAGAAGCAACAAAAACTAATCCACCTACCACCACCGCCACAGCAATGCAGCAGTTTGCACCAGAAAAATCAACATGAACCCCACCCAGCGTCTCTAGGAGTTAAAATCTGAAGAATTTCCCCTGCCTGCACCCCAAATGTTTTCTTACCTCCAAGGTAAACTCTTCGTTTATATTTCATAGTCAGATGGTTGGCTCCACGAGCCCCGTCTTTTCCCCTCTTCAAACCTCTTGGTGCATGCACACGCCTTTCTGAAAGGATACTCACTACAACTGGCCGACTGAACTCTTATCTCGTAAAGGCCATAACCCTTTTTATGAAGCCCAGATCGATCCTCCACTGTTCTCTCTCAGTTCAAACCTGTGCAAAAGAACTGGATACCTCGGATAAAAATTCTCTGGACCAGTCATTCGAGTATTGGTCATATGGCACTGGACTCCACTTGTCCCACGCCAGTGCGGACCAGCCCCACTTCCACCGCCAATTGTTTCATAATAGCTGAAAGTATTATCCCCAAAAGTAAGATTATTCATGCATCCCTGAGGACAAGCACAGGCCTGAAAGGCAGTAAGTACAACATCAGTTACTCTATGACTACTAGGCGTGAGAACATTACCTCCAACAAATGCAGCCTTGTCACTTGGAGAAAGGAATGAGCCTTTAGGAACATGGATTGCAACCGGGGCTAAACAACCTTGGTTGAGAGGAATATCAACATCCACCAAACAGCGAAGGCAGTATATGACTGCGGCAGCTATTAATGCTTCTAGTGCATTCCAATTTCCACACGCCTCTGGGCTGGTCCCTAATCGAAAAATGCTTCCCCGCCTTTATTAGAATGAATATTAAGTTTCAGATGTGTGATAGAGCCATCATCCATGCTATCCTCTTCTTCCATAGCTATATTATCACTCTCCAAACTTAGCTGACTGAGATGAAACTCTAGAAGCAGCTGATTTGAGCATTTGCCTCGCTGCTTCTACCGCATTGAGCTGCACATAGGTCATATAGGCCTGCACAGTTTCCAAACCGTACCGCTCAATCAATTCTTTGATAAGGGAAATACCACTCTAGTTCGCAGCTACTTGTGCATGTAGATCTAATAAACTGTCTTCAAGCAGGCGAGTTCCAGGGATTTTATGTGTCGATTCATCAGAACCGGGAAACAGGAGAAGGTTAACAATTCCATCTTCCTGAAAAAACCCCTTCTCTACAAGCTTAAATGCTTTAATTGCAGCTCCTTCTTCTCCTATTGACTTTCAAAAGGGAGGCATGCTTCCAGGAGTAGTACCCCAATCTCTGCATGATGCCCTCTACATGCAACGAAAAAACCAGTTTCCCATAATAAAAAACAGATGTGATGACAGTGATGTCAGGAAGATGGCTACCTCCAGCACTAGGATGATCGGTGACCAAAACATCACCTTCATTAGACTAGGTTTTTTTTTACTGACTATACGTGGGTTCGGTCTTAGGACAGGTAATATAACCAGGGTCCTAAGCTTCCTTGCTCTCAAGAATTGCACTGACACTCAAACTGTTGGCTTGAAGATTAGATTTACTTGCACTATATTTGAAAATTCATTCAATGACGATGAATCAGAAAAGTACAGCGAATACTTCCAAACAAGAAGAAGAAGAAGAAGAAGGAAAGGCTTGTCAATGTTTTCAAATAGTAAAGCAATTAGTTTCTTACCACTTTTGAAGGTTTTTTGTTTGAATGGCATCCTCCTAATTCTTACATGTGATTATCTAAAAGGGTCATTGGTTTGATAGAAAGCTTTGATTGAAACAATCTCTTAATAGTATTGAAAGTTTGCGCCCAGGTTAAATTTCCTTGGAATGTTCGGCATTGACTCTTGAGAAAAAAAAAAAAAAGAACACGTTCATCTTGTAATTTTATTCCATTGAATGTCAATGACATGAAATATTCATCATGTTATTCAGATCTCATTACTAAACAATGCATTATAGTTTTTCACTTAATTTGTTGTTACTGAATAATGATGATTCATTATATTAATTATAATGATTTATTATATTAATTGTATGACTCGATTCAAGAGTTTATTTAATTCAAGACGAGTTTATTTAACTCAAGGCTTAAATTAAGGATTGAAAAGGTTAACTCACAGATTGATAAACCAATTTATTTATTTTTTTAAAAAAAAAAACATGAAATGATGCCATTTTTTAAAAAAATAATATTTTATATATAAAAAAACACAATACCTAATATCTAGTTTATATTTAATAATAATTGCATTTATTAAGACAAGATTTCGAACTAATTGTAAAACTTGTCAAATTGACATGAACCCCTATAGCACATGATAAGAGGGGAAAAAAGAAATTATCAACTACAACTAGCACAATCATAGGATAGGAATAAATTGACCATCATTACCTTAAGTTTCCCTTAATCAATCACATAAAACTACTTAATCAGTCACATAACACTACTTACATTAGGATGTAAAATCATTGAAGCCTTGCTGCTCGCCTTGACGTGCTTTTGTTGCCGGATTTGAGAAATCTGGCGTGAGCTTTCAAGTCCAGAGTGTCAAACTGACTTCGCAGTTTTTTGCTCGACTCTTCTATATATAATCCTCGAAGACTTAAAATACCTATCAAAATGTGTTTGATTGGTCTCGTTTCTTTCTTTTTATGAATTGGACGCGATGGTTTTATTAAGACAGTAAGAGTTAGGAATTTAACAAGAAAGAACTGTCAGCCAAGCAGCTATCCATCAACTATTTGGAATCATCTGATAGTGCTCCAGTGAATTTTGCCTCGTTCTTGATATATTTAACATTGATCAGGGAGAACATTCTTCAACTGCATTAAAATAGCCATCGGCAATACTCTTACTAGGTTTCAAGTCATCAAAGCTGAAAAAACTACCTGATCATGACGAGGCAAAATGGCAGATACATCCGCATAAAAGGTAAAATCTACGCAAGAATTAATGTTAATTGTACAATGTCAAAAGGTAACAGTAGGCCAAAATGACAGAACTGCTGCTGCTAAACGAATAGCTGTACATTTGGATGGCCAAGAATTCTATCAGTGACCTCTCGCACAAAAATAATAATGGATAGTAGCACGATCTCATATGCAATTTGTCAATACTTCTATCTCTACCAAGAAGCAAGGCAAAGCAATACTCAATTTATGCAGAACTTCCAGATATCGGACTGTCCACTATCCTGTCCAACTTCTTCTCCAAATGGTCATCCATAATTGCCATTGCCCCACCAGAAAGTAGATGGTGTGGATGTCAGATGGTTGTATGGAGCACTGGTCTTGCAATGAGGTGAATCCAATTTTGTGGATACATTGAGAACAAACGAAGTCTACCCCAGACAACCTATTGTGACACCAGAATAGAGGATTTTAGGAAAGCTAACCGGTTCTTGGTGAGTTTTATCTTCTCCTCTGCTTCTGCTGCCTTTTCTCGAACCCCACGGACAACATCCTCAGGAGCTTTCTCTACAAACTGGAGAGTGAGGCAGATTGTAAGCATATTGCACAAGTCCACATGTCAAGAGCTATGAAAAGTCATAACAGTTTCTAATTACATTAAGATGTGCTACGGCCTAGAAATTATAACCTTGGATTATGCATAATCCATAATAAGTATGGTTCAGCAATCCCTTATTGATTATTATTGTTATTATTTATTTATTATTATTATTATTATTTTTGGGGGTGGGGTGGTGTTCCGTGGAGATCTTTGGACATAAATGCATGTATATGTAAGAGCAGAAGTTTATACTTTCTGGGAATTGAGACGAGCAACAAGCCCGTCATACTCCACTTGCATCTTGGAGAGGCGCTTTGAAAGGCGTTCTGCTTCAACAGAGATATTGACCATATCTGCAAGAGGAAGGTAAGCTTCCAGTCCCTCACTAGCAACCAGATGTACCGACTGGTTTGCATCCCCTAAAGCACAATAGAATTTACATCCATTAGAATATGAAGTTCAAAGGCCAGTCATATAAGTGAAGTGAAAAAAAAAATGATAGAAGCAAAAATACTATACACGATTTATTTCTGTCCCATTGACAAGAAATAAAACAAAAGGCAGAAACAATGCACAAACAAGAAAAATTGATTGGGAAATAAACATGCCTGGAGGAGAATCTGCGAAATGGATATTTTGTAGATCTAGCCTGGAAAGAAGAGCTAAGACTTCCTTCTCGTTCTGCAATGACAGGTTAATGACGTGTGTATAAACAGTGTCTTGATAATCAAGTCTACTATTCAATCACCTTGCCTAAACATCTGTAGAATGCAAGTGAAGAATGCTATAGCAATGAAGTGTGTATAAACAGTGTTAAGAAATAGTAAGATGATCAATGGGCATATTACTTTTCCTTCTATCAAATAGAAAACATAATATTGATGAAAGAAACAGAGCTAAACAGATAATGAGAGTATATATCTCTATCATTCACAGCAATTTATATGAATGGTTGAGAGAGGACCATTTCAAGTTTCAGAATATAACTTGGAACTAGTTTTCATGATATGAAAGGGCATTTACAAGTTATAATCAGTTTGGGCAGCAGAAGCTTGAGAATCTATACGTGCAAGAGTTCTTCCTAGCTTTACTGAACAGAAGGCCAGCATGTTGCTGCATGTTTTATCTGTAGTCCTCTCTTTTCAGAATTTTTAACATCTCTACTGCACAAAGATTTCTTTTAGCCAGGGGGGACCCTGGCCATGAGCTCAGTAGGTGCTTGTAGAGGTGGGGAACAGAGACAGCATATGAGCCTATTGGAGTTGAAACGTATAAGGTTCAAATGTTACTATGCCAATCCAACAAAAATCAAGGACCAAGAAAGAATGCTTATATCCCTGCTTGAATATGCAACTAAAGCTCTAGTTAGAACAGCACACTCATGCCCACCTAAAAGACAGTTTAAGAAAATAGAGTGCACTTACAGATATATATTGCATGACTTCTTCACTTGCAACTATAGATGCAGATATACGCTTGGCTGGCTCAACTGAGTATTCTGCTCGAGCATTGCGGATTGCTCTAGTCTAATTCACATGAGAAGATGAAATCATTATGCTTGTACTAAAAACAGATGAGAAATAAATATAAAATTTTTCACAGGATGGCAATTGAGTGTACAAGAAATGAA
This sequence comes from Populus euphratica, assembly GCF_000495115.2. NCBI lineage: Eukaryota > Viridiplantae > Streptophyta > Magnoliopsida > Malpighiales > Salicaceae > Populus > Populus euphratica. Next base: position 14,074 of record NW_011502093.1, on the reverse strand, counting down.
AGTAGTTGTGTACTCACCAAAGCTTGGAAATTTTCAAATTTTTTTATGGAGTTGGGAAACCGTGGAAGTGAAGTCTGGGGCCAAGGAGACACTATAAGTGCTTCTTTTGGGCCGGGGAGTGCCTGTAAATAAATTGGAGGATGTCAAGAATAAAAAAAAAGCATCATACAGTTGTTGCATCTGTACCAAGTTAACAAAGTGACATCACAAGGAACATATTGTATCAGTTTCAAACTCAAAGAAATGATATTTTAAACTCAAACACATAATATCAACTTCTAAAATAAAAGCAGTGATCTTTAAACTCAAATCTCAACACAGTCACTCAAATGAGTCCAGTTGAATTAAAATAAAAGATGGACTGAGAAGAGATATTGATGTAACCTCTAACCAATAAAGCTTTGAGCAGAGTTGAAATGATTTATATGCTACAAAATTGTTACCTGCCATAGTTCTTCAGTGACAAATGGCATGAATGGATGTAGCAATTTCAATACATTTTTGAAAACATACAATAGAACCGCCTGTGCCTCTGAACAAGCTGAATCAGCTCCAGACTGGTAAAGGCGAGCTTTACTGGCTTCAATATACCTGGCCAAGGTATATCAAAAGAAAGCTAATTATGGATTATAAATTAAGATAACAAGCACCGCATATACCTAGAGTTCCACACCCAGTGCACATAATGTGGCAAACAAGATTCCAAGGATTCCCCTGGTTTTATCACAAATATAAATGATGCACAAGTATGAATGCATGCACATGTTTTTGCATCATATGGATATGTGCCAAATAGGAAAAAACTATGAGTTTCACCAATAAAGAATGACAAAACAAAACAAAGAACTGCTGACATTTGCCCACTTTGTGAATCCAACATTTTAAGGGATCAATTGTCACTTTATCTAAAACATTTGTTCTGAAAACTAGCTGGATAATTAATGAAATTCTTATTCTTCAAAACAGAAATTTAAAAGGCTGACAACCATGTGACATAGATCATACATACATGTACTAAATCTCAACCACTATATTTTGTCAAAGGTGCAGCCTCTCCCTTATATCAAATGCTTTGTATTGTGATGTTTAAATTGAAGGCTCATGTTTAAGATTCCAGGATCGGGAAATTTATTCATCATCTAATGTGCCTCTATTCAAATAAAGATAAATACTTTTCAGAAACAAACTAGATAGATTTAATGTACCAATCAGCAAAATCACTCCAGAAGAAATCATATATTTCCCTCCCAACATCTCCAAAGAAAAACTTATCATAGCTAGCTGTGACCATGTCAATAAGCACATGAAGTTCTGACACCTGAAATTAAATGAGGTCATTAGTTTAACTATAGGTATTTGACAACGGACACGATGCCTCATAGCAATTTTCTTACCACCCAACATTCTGGTAAAGGTAGCCTGAGAACAGACTCCTCTTCGTCAAACTGCAAAAGGAATAAAATTGGTTCAGTTTACTGAACAGGGCAATTCCTACAGTAAGCATGGAAAACGTGACCAAAAAAAAACCCATGTCCTCTCATAGAGGGCAAACAGACCTTACAATTCTTTATAGCTTCCCAAGCAGATACATCAGTTTGACTAGGCATATTCTGTAGCACAAACTTGCCCGCATTCCATAGTTTGTTGGTGAAGGCCTTGTTGGCAGTCAACCTCTCAGTAGACAAATTAAGGTCCTGGGTCAAAAGTAAGTATTTAGTAAACGAACAGCATCTGATGTAAGCTTGAAATCATCCACTGAAAAGGAAGGTAGACAGGCTGCATATATATATATATATATATAAGATGCCATTAAGTCTTGAAGGAGCAGTTTCAAGGATTATAAGAAAAGAAAGCAACCTGGCCAGCAGTTCCTAGAGAAATAGTGAATCGTAGAGCATCAGTGCCAAACTCTTTGATTGTATCAAGGGGATCTATTACGTTACCAAGTGTTTTGGACATTTTCCGTCCCTGAAAAAAAGACAATAGGATTTGGAGGTAAAAGTGAGGATAATACATGCAAGCTAAACTATTGGAACAGCAACCGAGTAAAATGTTAATAATCACAACAGAAAAGCCAACGTTGGTCAGTAATCCTTGCAGTAATTATTTTTCCATTGTCTTCATAAGACATGAGATGCTGTACATATCCATGAAACTGTACAAGGATTTATGAACCAATACATGCATATGAAAAAAACTACACACTTTACTAACCTGTGAGTCCCGGATAAGCCCATGAAGATAAACATATGAGAATGGAACAGTCCCAGTAAACTCAATTCCCATCATGACCATCCTTGCCACCCAAAAGAACAAAATGTCATGCCTGTTCAAACAACAGAAACAAGTGTCAATGGCAGCAATCAAGAAGTAACAGATAAGCCCATGGAGGAGGAAATCTGACAACAATGAAAAGGCAAACAGTGACAATAAAAGCCATATTATCAAATGAGAAAAAAGAAAAAGAAAAAGAATTCATTGGTATTAAAAATGGTTCCCCACAACAGGAAAGACAGTCATCTCGTTATGAAGCCAGAAGGCAGGTAAATCACCAAAACTCTTAACATCGTCAAATAGATAAAACTGACTATGTTATGACTCGGGCATGGTTCTACCAAGACAGGTGCCGGAAGGAAAGGTTTTGAGAAAGTTCTGCCCTTGAACATTTTCCCATGATGTGGTTCGTCGAAAAGAAAAAATGAGCACTAGTTACTGCAAGCCAAAACTTTTATGGTGTTTTTACCATCGTGTCAAGAAAATAACTGATTATTATTCACTTCTTTAATGCTGCAAATTGTTTCCAGCCTATCTTATACCAACAAAGTTAGCACCCGTAGTCAATAATTATGATGCAGAATATATATTCCATCAGAGTTGGCAGAAAATTATCAGCAAAAGCCAAATCATAGCAGCAATGCACTAACAAGAAAACCATGACTAATTCTGTGATGAAAAGATACAATTTTGAACACTCTCCTGTTCACTGTCCATGTCCACTCTATAAACAAGTTTGAACACTCTCCTGTTCACTGTCCATGTTCACTCTATAAACGAGTAAGGGCACAATATACAACCCAAAACACCAAAAGCTATTTTGCTCCATATTCAGCGTGTCATAGATTGAGGCTTGGATGCCAAGCACTCTGAATATTCTTTTAAAACTGACCAGGTTAATTCAAAGTTTCAAACTCCCCACTCAGCCAAACTGGTTAAAAAGTATCAATCCAACTTAAATGTTTCAAAAAATGATTAAACTACAACCAAGATAAAAGGACAAAAAACAAACCAAAGTAGCAAGCCAAAGGACAAAAAACAAACCAAAGTAGCAAGAGTCAGCAAGAGAAGAACATACCCAGTTTCAAGCATTGTTGTAGGATAAAACTTCTTAAAATCCTCTGCTGAAACATCTGGCCAACCAAGAGTACTGAATGGCCATAGAGCGCTGAAGATGGAAGTTGAATAAATGAGGCTAAGGAGAAGGAAATTCACTTCATTTTACAATGATAATTCCATGGGATTATGTGGAAAAGGTAATTCCAGTTACCCATGGGTTCTTATGAAATTATTAGAAAGTGATGAAAGATCCAAAATTCCCTCAAACAAAAATTAAATGATTGATTAAAGCATGCAGGAGATAGGAATAATCATCAAGGTTTCCACAATGTACAGAAATGGCACAGATTTATTATCCACGCATAATCTGAGGTAACTATCTTTTTTAGCAATCTTTATCCCTGTATCTAACCAGCTAGATTATCTAAGAGAAAAACTGTTTGGGGGGAGTGGGATTGACTGAAAGAAGAAAAGCCCATGCAGAAGAAAGTTTGGTGCTTATTCTTCGCTGTTGGCACTTCTGGAATCCGAGTCAAAACCATTTGCTGCTCTAGACATTTCCAAGAGAAAGTCATTGATCGATTAAACTCTTCTATCTTTTAGTATAGAATTTAAGTATTGATAATAAGAGATAACAGATTGTGACTCATTGAAAAACAAACCTTGAAAACCAAGTATCCAGAACATCTGGATCTTGATAAATTTCGACATTTTTCCCATACTTCTCATGAGCTTTCTCAAGAGCTTCATCAGCATTCCTTGCAACTATGTAATCTTCTTCACAGTTTTTTCCTACAATGTACCACACAGGTATGCGGTGCCCCCACCATAGCTGTCTGCTTATACACCAGTCCTTGATGTTTGACAGCCAATGATTATAAATCTGTCATCAGCAAAAAGAAAGTTGTAAAAAAAGCACTTGACACCGAGTATAGTAAATACTAAAGTGGCTTCAAATAAATAATCACAGGCTGACAGAATAAAAGGAAACTAATGACACAATGATACCCAGGTTGATGTATATTGCTTCAAGATTAATAACAATTTACATGGTTATGGAGGACAAGATAGGCCACATAGAAAAACTAATATCAAGCAGGATAGCAACTTACAGAAATTGGAAACTACTGGGATAGAAGGCTCAGAAAAGAGTCAATTTTTAAGCAAGCATGAGAGTAAGTCTAGCTGATCAACATACAAATCAAATGCAGACAAAAATGACAGAATTTGTCTTAATCTTGCATACCTTCTCAAATCTTTCAGGCATTATGGTTAACTCTCCTTTTTCAACAGCCCGAAGAGCCTTCTCAGCCAAGGGCTCCATGGTAACAAACCACTGTTTACTTACCAAAGGCTCAATTATCTATAAGAGGGGAAACAAACATCATGACATTAAAACTGCCAGTTAAAGCATTTTTTCACCTAAATTTAAATCCTCAATATTTGGAAGGGCATATGTAAAGACAGTATTAACGCACTTCTCCTCCACGTTGGGATCTAGGAACCCTTAAATTGTGCGGCTCCTTTTTGATAGCTAACCCGGTCTCCTCAAGTTCTGACCACAGTTTTTTCCGTGCCTCAAATCGATCGAGACCACTAACATTCCAAGATTTGTTTCCGCATGTTAGGCAAATATAAATTCTCCAGCACATAAATTCTTCAACATAAGATAATTATTTCAAGTCTCACCAGTACAATCCAGCAACCTCATTAAGGGTTCCATCCTTATTCATCACATTAAGAATAGGGAGACCAAGCTTTCTAGCAAGATAGTAATCATTATGATCATGTCCTGGGCTTATCTTCAACACACCAGTCCCAAAGTCTTTGTCAACATGCTGCCAAAATAGCAATCGGGTTATTTTCCAGAAACTTTAAACTTGCTTGAAAGAACACAAGTCCAGGTTATAGGTGCATGGTTGACACAAATTCAACAATTACAGAACAGTAGGGGAATTACCAAGAAAAATATATCATGAAAAACAGCTAAAACAAAGCAAAATGCACCAAGTATCATAAAGCATGCTTTTACCCTGTCAGCGATGATAGGTACATGGCGGCCATATGTCATGGGTACAATTGCCATCTTCCCAATAAACTTAGAATAGCGGTCATCCTGCATAACAAATATATATAATAATGTATATCAAGTTATCAGAACTTATGTAGACCTGAGTCTCATAAAACTGTATATAAGAGAGTGGATTAAACAACTAACTAAATCACAAGACATTTTATGATATCTGAGCCACCTCCAAACTGTAAATACTACAAGTAGCTTATCTGTGAAGTGCTTCAGTTTTACCACAAGAAAGAGAATAGTAGTACATCTATTTCATCTTTTGTTTCAGATTAAAAAACTAGGATATTTCTGTGACTAAAGAATGCATGGATATGCATCTCCACAAAATTGTTCAGTAAATAATATCCACACTGAAATTATGGAAATAAAACCCCGAGGTTTAGTTAGAGGGCTTGCACACCTTATCACAATTAGAATGACCATTATACTGTTAGATCCTCAAAAATCTTGAATAATAATAAGAACTGGTTGATTGTTATTTTTTTTCCCCTTTTCCTGTGATATGGCAACAAAATTATTGTCAATGTTTCACACGCTTCTAATGATGAAAATTGACAAATTTTTGGACAGCTTATCACCATGTTGGTACTTATTAACCTATGCAATGATAAGGTATGTTCCTTAAATTTAGGATCTAAACAATCGATTGAATAACTATGTTACTTTGTGTCCTAGTGTGATAGTTTAAATAGTTAATGTAGATTGCATAATTATGCCCCTACCTTGGGATTCACAGCAATAGCTACATCACCAAATAAAGTCTCAGGCCGTGTTGTTGCTACTGTCAAGAAGTCACTCCTACAAAAGGAAGTATAAAAATTCCAATTTGCATACTGTAGCAATCTTCTAGAAGCTGTGGCAACATGGTCAAGTTCACGAAGCAGTAATTTCAGAAGTACAAGAATGCAAGCAGATCAAATCACCGACACAGTACCCAGATAGTAAAAAATATGTTATAAGAGCAAAAACAAAGCAGTACTTTTATTGATGAGCTGTTAGACATCATTTACTTACAGAGGAAAAGAAGAAATAGTACAAGTGAAATCTCTGATACTTACTGTCCAGCAACTCGATACTTGATGTGATATAAAGTGCCAGGTTCCTCAGAATATTCTACTTCCTAAACACAAATAAAAAGAACTTGTGTCAAACTATATTATTTTTCACAATAACAGCAATCAATTGAAGCTGTAACCCAAAAACAGCATACCAAGTCTGAAACAGCAGTCTGTAGATTAGGAGACCAGTTAACCAAATACGAGCCTGGAAGAAAGTACAAATTTCGTGAACTATTTATCAAAGCAACCAATCACTGTTTAATATCCTAAATAGTAGAATACCCTGCACAGTTAAATACACAAACTGAAAACAGGAAGCAGAAAGCAGAAAGGAGCCCCCTACTCTTTAGCACCAATGAACTGGTTTAATCTTGTAAACAGGATCAGACTGCAAGAATGTGGATCCCCCAACCCCTTTCCCCTTTAGTGGAAAAAAAGAAAAAAGAGTTCAACCAATAAAAGTATGATACCTTGATAGATTAGGCCTTTCTCATGAAGCTTGATAAAAGCCTCAATCACAGATTCTGCAAAATTAGAAAAAATGGTGTGAGAATAAGGGAATATCTGATAAATGCAGTTTTAGAAGGCACATAAGAGGTGCTTGTCAGGTACAAAAGCATGAGGAGTCCTTTTTCAAATGAAAGTCAAACAATGAGCAGAGAAAAAAAAGAAGAGATAGATGGCACCCTAGCACTTTAACACTACCCATAAACTATCCCCAGTCAGATACAGTTTTCTAGATTGGCCACTGTTCTACTTCTGCCAGTAAGAAAACTGCCTTACGACTTAGCTGCTCATCAAGGGTGAAACGCTCTCTGGTCCAATCACAGGAAGCACCGAGTCTCTTAATCTGATTTGTAATAGTTCCACCATATCTGAAATCATAACAAGTCAAGTCAAGGAAAAAAGAAAAAAACCATAGGAGGTGGGGTGCCCTGAAAACTGAAGCAACAGCAAACTTAGCAGTAGAAGTAATCTGAAGTTGGATAGGCAACCTTCAAATTTCAACTTTTTTTTTTTTTTTTTTGTCAGCGGGACAAGGACCTACTGAAGAAATTAAAGATGAAAGAAGAAAGGAGGCAGTCATAAGAAACAAAGAAGCTGAGCAACAATTAGCAAACTTTAATTTTAGAATCTATAGAAGGGTGTGGTTTGTTTTTCAGATCTCAAAACAAATGTATTAAAAACATAATAATCAACAAAAGCATTCATACCACAAAAACATGCAGACCACTGCCTAAATTTGATCTCCAACAACACATTACTTGTCACCTAATAGCTTAATTTCTATTAAATGTCATTACCACTTCAATTTTTATGCCCCCAATCCTCAGAAGTTCCCTTTGATTCTTTTGATTACACGTGGTCTATAAATATTTTTGGAATCAGAAACATGTGGCCAAAAATTGAAAGCTGGAAAAAAGAAAAAAAGATGTCCAACACAGAAGAAGGTAATGCCGTGCTCAATCAGAAAACATAGGTCATGTAAAGAATTAAAACAGGAGTAAGTGTGGGATAAATACTTCTCTTTCCACTCCCAAACTCGTTTTGTGAACTCATCTCTGCTCAGATCAGTCCTTTTGATTCCTTCAGATGCAAGCATTTTCTCAACAACCAACTGAGAAAAGAAGTGCATTTATTCAAAACATACAAGCAATTCAAGCAACATTACATCAGAAACTTATCGCCAAAATCACAAGTAACAGGAAAAGAAATGGAAAGACTGAAAATAAATACCCCAAAAGTACGTCAAATCTGATTTAAGAGTGAAATACAGCATACCCCAAAAGTACGTCAAATCTGATTTATTAAGATCTCTATACAAACAGTTTAAGAGGGAGGCCTCATTTCACCAAGAAATACAGCTAAAAAGTTAGGGAACAAAGTTAAGGAGAAGCTCCAACACTAACAATAGTTTTATGGAAGAATAAGTGAAAAATGGAATTTTTTCTGTTAAAATTCCCCATTAGGAGAATCAATCAATACACTAATATCAGTAAAATAGTCAGTCCATAGACAAACCTGAGTTGCAATACCGGCATGATCAGTACCAGGAAGCCACAGTGTTGGTCTTCCCTTCATACGATTGTATCTAACCATGATATCCTAACCAAAAAGGTCACCAAGTTAGGCAAGGGAAGAAAATTCAAAAGGCAGAAAAGGTGATATACGACAGACTGCAGGGAAAATGTAAATGTAATCATGATATACAAAAAGCACACCACTTAATATTTATCAAACTCAGTTCTCCAGATTGATTAAAATGAATCAAGAGCATAATATCATGCTGAAATGTCTGTAAAATGGTAAGTGTCCTCTGCATATACCATGTATCGAAAAATTTAAATTGGTGTTGATGACATAGGATGAGATGGCCAGAAAAACCTATCAAATAATTGATGCAAAATATTAAAGGGAGGTTTAAAGAGAAAAGTTAACAGAAAAGCAAACGAAAGGGTTTGATAAACTTGGTGTTCTTATGCATAAACATACTCCATCCATGAACCTTAATTTTATTTGTGGGTTTTAACATTTGCCTTCCTTGAGACAAGCACCTTTTTCTACATTCTTCTAGCATTATTCACAGTAAACGTCAGCAGTTTAGGTGCCTTTATATCATCTGCTTTTGCTATTAACTTTAGATGATAAAATTCAGACAGAATCATTCCATGTTACATCACTTATATCTTACTATCAAAATATTGCTCATTCACTTAGCCCTTGAACCCCACTATTAGAACCATAAAGTTATGATATTTGCTTCTTTTATTTTTTATTTTTTTAACAATACTTCAACTATCTTTTCTGCATGCCATATAACTAGCAACTACTGCTAAGATTTTTCACTATAACTGAGTCATCAACCCATTTTCACCCTGAAACACAATGTGGTCAATTTTCTTCATAAATGACTAGAGTCAGACAATGTGTTATATAATTAATGACTACGTAATTCAATGATCAAATAATGGGTAAGTACATCAACAAGGGTGTAATGCCCGTAGTGAGATATCATTTCCATCTATCATTTAGAAGGATGACCTAAGGAGACAAACTAGGTGCTTGCACACTGCATAAAGCCCCCCACCAACACACATGCCCCCCTTTTCCTAACCTGATCTAAACAATGTTGTTGAATGATGGAAAGTCAGCAAGACCATTACCAAACAACTGAACTAAGTGGTGGCTCAAAAGCTGTAGTGTGGTCCTACTATGGTGTACAGGAAAGATAAGTGAAAACTCAAGTTATAAATCAATTAGTTTAAATTCAGTTCCACAACCTCAAGAGTCACAAACATTGCATGCCCCATGTGCAACGAACCAGTAACATTTGGAGGTGGCATTGATACCACAAAAGGATCACTCCCCCGGTCAAAAGTTGGCTTAAAAAATCCTTGAGATTCCCACCTAGCATCCAACAATTAAGATGATGTTACCGCTGAAAGAACATATGCTAAGACACATTAAGAAGTAGCACAGCACCATTTGCATATGAGAATACCATCAAGTAAAACATTTACAAAATGTAAGATGAAATTAGAGTATGTTCAAAAGAACAGTACCAATTGTATATTCGTTCTTCTGAAGAAAAATCAAACGACTTTGCATTTTCTGGAGAAGTAAATACACCATGTTCTGTTGCAGCAGCAGCAACTGAAAAGCAATAAGAAATGTGAATAAGCTCCCAAAACAAATTATATAAACAAAACAAGTACTAGTTTGCTTAAATCCCAATTTTTCTCTTCAACAAATTCACCAACCAAGAGATAAAAACAAATTATATAAACAAAACAAGTACTAGTTTGCTTAAATCCCAATTTTTCTCTTCAACAAATTCACAAACCAAGAGATAAAACATACATTTTTTACGTAATTTCCATTTTCAGTTCTTTACATTGTTAGTTATCTGATACTTCTAGTGATCTAAAGTCATAGGAAATGCTATAACAGGCTTCAGTCTGTTTCACTTGATCTTCAACGACCCTTGGTCTTGTATTTTTTTATCATTTTTGCAACTTCAATTCACCCTTTGATCCTCTCTTCGATACCAATTTGTCAAGAACTTAGGAATTTAACCCTCGACAGTTATGATTATGACAGAAAAAACCTAGAGAGAGAGAAGAGTAACTTCTGTATTGTATTCTACTATGCAAATTCTGTTACAGCAATCACTCCTTTATACACTACCAGTTTTGGCGGGAAGAAACCAACCAGCTATCTTTCACAACTAATCAACTAAGTGCATTGATATGCTAACATACTACTAACCCTCATTAACACTCAACGCAGTCAATTATTATCAGCAGTTGATTGCATCAGGCTGCTAACAATATCAAAAGGTTCAGGCTTTGCGATTTCAATTTCTCTTGGACAGAAGTAAAACCCATTTAAAATCAAATATTACTTAACAAGAGAAGAAACTCATTTTCTATTACCCACAAATTTGAAGCTCCAAGCTTCACATAATCCAAAGTATCAAACTTTATGGTCCCAAATTAGGGGATTAAAAGATTGTATAATTTAAAGTTTCAAACTTTAAAAAGATTTAATGATGATGGGATTACCTGTAAGGAATCTGAGTTTCGTGAGAAGAGGGAAAGGGAAGTGAGAGAACTTGATGGGACAGTGGCGTCGTTTAGAGAAGAGAAGAGGGTTGAGTCTGTGAGCAGAGGAACAGGAAGAGAGGAGAAACGGAGAAGAGAGTGTCATTTGAAGTGTCATGTTTTGATGGGAATGTGAAAATAGATGGTGGGTTTTGGAGAAGCGAAGGGCAGGAAGGGAAGGGAAGGGAAGGGATAAACCCTGTGAAGGGAGGGGGAGATGTGAATAATCATTGAAATATAAGGTTTTTTTTTTTTTAAATATTGCATTTGAAATCTAAATAAAAGAATTAACAAGAAATTTAAAACGAAAAACGCCCACATGGGTCAAGGGACAGCCCGCATAGCTGGTCCCTGTTTTTTTAATACAACATCCTAATATTTTTTTCAAAAAACTACTTGCCCATATTTATTGGAGTTTTATATCCGAAAAATATATATTTTTATTTATTTTGATTCTAAAATACCTTACAAATAAGTTTAATACCTAAATAAATTAATTTTTTAATTAAAAAATATCTTTAAATTGCTTCCACAAATTCAATTCACACAAAAATTATCTGTCAATTTTAATCAAGGTTTTCAAGCAAGTTAAAAATATAAAAATATCCACACAAAACTTTGCGTTATCTAATAAAATTTATTATTAACATCATGATTAATCTATTTTATAGTTAAAATATAGCGAATAACTTTCTTTTCCTTTCACTATTATCTAAAGAGTTTCTTTCTTATTTCTTAAATTTAGAAATTAAAAAATAAAAAAAAATAAATTTTTGAGTCAAAACAATAATTATAAAAACTATAAGAATTATAAAAAAAGAACAAAGTTGGTGTGTCAAAAATTACTTTTTCACTTGAATGTGTGATTAGTTAGGGGTTTTTTTTTATTTTATGTATTGATTTTTTTTTGTTGATTTTTGCTTTTATGAAATAAATTTTAACAAATTAATCATTAAATTGATTATAAAAAATGCAATTAAAAAATAGAATAAAATTAAAAAATATATAGTTAATTGTATAATGAAATACCTAGCCCTTTCCATTTCTTTACTGGAAAGTAATTTTTTTAAGTGAATTTCAGAAAAGTAAATTTCAGGAAAGTAAATTATTTTCTAATATTTGGTAGTGCAATGAAAAATAAATTAGAAAACACTTTCCAGTACTTGGTTATGTCATGAAAAATGAGTTGGAAAACAACTTGTTAATATTTTATTTTTCTCAAGCTTATTAAAATAATGAGAAACAAATCTTACAAATTAAAAAGCTGAATGTGAATGAAATTAAAAAAAAATATAATTTCATAAATTATCTCAAATAAAATAAATAATAATCAAAATAATATAGATCAAATCTAAAAAAAAAAGATGAAGAAATTAAAATAATAATAATAATTAACATCTCATAAATTATTTCAAATAAAATAAGTAACAATAAAAAACATAAGAACCAAATATGATAAATAAAAAAATTTAATAAAAAAAATAATAGGAAAAAAGTAAATAATAATTATAAAAATAAAAATCAAAGTTAATATAAAAATTAAATTTTAAGAGATGAAAATAAAAAATAAATATTTAAAACAAAATATATAAAACAATTAAAAGTTTGAGAACCAAATTTGATACATTCAGCAAATAATATGATATTTTTAAATTTTTTTACAATTTGTGAAAAGTGTTTTCCCTCAAATTTTCTAGAAAAATATTTTTTTAGAAATCAAGCCAAATTTTTCTTTAACTAAAAAATATTTTTTATAATTATTTTTTTTAATGACAAATAAATATAAAAAAATTAAAAAATAATTTTTAAAAAAATAATTTCATAAAACAAACATAATCTTGTAATCTAATGTTAATGACGTTACTGGCAGGCTAGCATGACTTTGTTGATAAATACTTAAGAAATTTAAAGAACTAATTGAAAGCATGTATAAAAAGGAGACGAACCGATAATTATGATGATGTGTTCCTTTGTTTAGTGGGACAAGAGCACTTCACCAACGTATCTAATAATTTATCTAATAGACAAATAGTATGATTTTATATAGTATAGTTTATTAAATTAAAATATATAGTGGGTTTTCTGTAACAATACTTACAATGCACCGGGGGTGTAATAATGCTTTGTGAGTTTATTATTTTTTTATCATTTTTTTTTATTTGATTTTGTCATTTTACATTACATTAATTTAAAATTAAAATTTATAATTTCTTTCAGTTATCTTGGTATATAAAACAAATCCAATGCTAGATTGTAACTAGTTTATAATTTTGTTGATTCAAAATAATCTAAACTTTAGGGACCATATTAAAACTTAAGCAAATTTACAACCTTTTTAAGCTAGCTAGACGATGGACAGATGGTTCACGCATGTAATCCTAGTGCTAGTATGTGGTAAAAGTTGTCGCCCAGTTATTGTGCGCGCGCATTCCTCCGAGCTCCCAAGATGGTCTTCTACAATGCCGGTGGAATCGTTTAGACAGTGGCATATTTATGAAGCGACATCTATTGGTGTAGCTTTGATGATGATGATGATGATGATGATGGTTATTATTATTATTTTTTATTTTTTTATGGGTTAGTTGTTTGACTTTTTTTAAAATAGAATATTAAATTAAATTTTTATTTTTTTAATTTTTATTTTTTTTATTATTCAATATTACATTGATAAAAAATTAAAATTTGTAATTTTTTCAGTTTGCTTTTTATAAATAATTTCAATCTTATGATCTGGGTTATAAGTTTAATAGGCCATTCAAGTTTACTTGTATTATTTTTTTAATTGATTTCTTTTTTTATTTCATTTTTCTACATTGAGTTAATTAAAAATTGAGTTTTATAAAAAAAATATAGGTTATTATGATCTCAAAATTTGAATAACGGATTTGACTGATTAACTCGGATTGACTTAAATTATTTTTTATTTTTAATTTTATTCTTTAACGTTATATTGGATTGAAATATTTTTTTTTTCTATTTATTTTAAATGTAAATAT
>NW_011502102.1:16985-26070 GCF_000495115.2 Populus euphratica | reverse complement strand
ACATCAGTCATAATATAGACAAAATATATAATTTTTTTTAATGCCAGATTCGTGCAATGTTCACCAAAATTTTAGCAGAGTTTTCTCTATAATTAGGCATACCATTTTATCAACAATTGCCTACTTTTTAAAATCCTTATAACCGCATGGGTCATTCACCTTAATACCTATTTCATGTCATTTCAACCTCATAATCATTCTTAGCATTATATATACATTCCATCTTTCAGGATGGTACATTTCATCATATATACATTCACGTGAATATAACTCAAAACATAGGCTAAACGAAAAGAGGACCTATTAAATCATTGATGCATGCTTATCCTAAGATATGTGTGTGTGTAAAAAGAGTAGATTAGTTTAAATGCATATAGAAATTAGTTATAAAAAACAATTAGTTATAATTCTACATAAGATATTTATCTAAGGACTTCATTACATAAGACACACATAGGTAGAATAACATCATTATAAAGGAAAAGGTTATTTGCTGGGTTATTTATTACTTCGACACTCTTGCACTTGGGAGAAGATGTTTTTTTTTTTTTAAGATACAAAATCTATTACATGCATAACAAAAGTTCTTAAAGTTTAGGAGTCCATCTGTCGCCTAATTACTTGGTCCACCAATATATAAAGGTCTTACAATAAAGGTTAATTAAGCAAAATTTCATATTACAATCATAGTTTTACTTTCAAGTGTAATGAAAATGAGAGCACTCATTATTCCTATCAAATATTATAGGAGCTATCATGAATGATGATCATGTTCTTCACAACAATTATGTAGAACATATATATATATACACACACACTCATAAATCAACTAATATGCAAGGTCACTCAAAAGATTTACAACGACTTGACCACACTATTCTTTATAGTACATTATTTTTTTGTAACCTTAAAAAATAGTTCAATATTGGCTTTCGCTCATTATAAAGACAACTCAATTTCATTGGTTTCTAAAAACTTCAGAGAAAATCTCAACATTGGCTTTCTCTTTGGTTTTTAAGGCTTCAAAAACAATCCCAACATTGACTTTCGCTTATTATAAAAGCAATTTAAATTCATTGGTTTCTGAGAGTTAAGAAATAATCCCAATATTGCCTTTTGCTTATTGCAAAAGAATTCGACTTCATTGGTTTTCGAGACTTTGAAAACAATCCCAACATTGACTTTTGCTCATTGCAAAATAAATTAAACTTCATTAGTTTCTAAGACTTTGGAAACAATCCCAACATTGATTTTCGCTAATTGCAAAAGAGACTTTAACATGCATGCATGATTTAGCATAAAAAAGGCTCTTCCTCATCACTAATTTTAGGTCTCGCCGAAGGCTCCTATAGCCTTTTCTTAGTCATTTTGTTCTTCAATTTTTCTAACACATTATCAAGCCCTTTTCATCTCTCTTTCACACTCTATCCTTACCTTTCATCTTTCCAAAAATTTTCCTCAAGAACCCTAACCTAAGAGTTAATGTTTTTGCATAAAACTTACCCAAAGTACTAGAAATTTGTCTAAAAGAATGTTAGGTTTGTTCCTAGCTGTGTTTTCTGCCTTTTCAAACTCTTTCTCCCTCAAATCTTTTCATCTCTCTTCATTCTCTTTTACAACCAGCCCCCCTCTCCTTTTCTTTCTTAGTTTGTTTGGTTTTTGAGTGTTTAATCTTCACTCAACTCTTTATTTTCTCTTATGGATCTGATGGTATGTGTTCCCTCTATTTGTTTAAAGAGAGAAAAATGGTTTATTCCTTCGCTTTCGCTGTTAGCCCCTTTCTCTTCACAGGATTGATGAGTTTTCCTCTGTAACTTTTTAGCCCCTTTCTCTTCCCAGGGTTGATGGGTTTTCTCCTCTAACTTTTTTTTGTCTTGTCCCTTACTTGTTTATACATTGCCCTAATTTCTCCTTACCCACTTATATGTGTTTCAATACTTTATATTAAAGTCCTGTTATGTTTTACCAAATAGGTTCTTCTCTATTTACTTAATCTCATGCATTCATATTTTAGGAGTTCACAGTGAGAAACAATAATGTGTTTAACAATAACACTCTAGATTTGAATAATGTGTGTTCTTTAATCTTACATAGAGTTATCTCTTAGACTAGATATATTGTTATATGTTTTTGGTAGGCCAATGTGAATCTTGATGATTAGTACTTAAAAAAATAAGGAGAAGAACAAAAAAAGTTATTGGAGCCTCACTATCATTCCTCTATAACCACATATCAGGCCATCAGGAAAATTTTTATCATGGTTTTATATTATCATTTTGCACTTGAAGTATCAATAACTCCTTAACTAAAATATGTTTTATAATAATGTATCTAATAATATAAGATACCTATAATTTGTGGTAAATGTCTATTTTTAATGCAGGCCTATCACATAAATGAAAGGATTGATTGATGATTTGAAGAACTTAAATTGCAAGGATAAAGAGATGGTCAAACTTAGAGAAGAGATGTCGGTGCAATCCAAACTGGAACACTGTTCGGTAATTAGAAATCACCAAGACTAATTGTAAGTCAAAGCAATGTTAAGGGATTAAATAAGAAGAAAAAAAATGAGGGACCAAAATGTTAAAAAATTTATGGACCAAAAGAAAGAAAGAAACATTGTAAGAATGAATAATACTTCTCCTTACAAGCTAATGTTTCACTTATACATTCAATCAAATTTTATTTTATTTCGCAAAACCTAGCATTAACAAGTATTACAAATCTTTATTGATATTGCGAGATCTTTATATAAAGGCAACCAAAACAAATTACGAAGTAAAATTCCAAATAGAGTCAACATAGAGGGATCAAATTGGAAAAGAAAAAAGTCAAGGTATCAAAATTAAAAAAGGGACATGAACTTCCTTTATAACCATGCAAATCAGTCCCTAATACTGGCAAAAAAGGACCAAACATTTATTTAAGTTTCAAATTTGATCTATAAAACTCTAATTATTTTAAATCAATGAAATTGAATTTTGTTTCACCAAATCAAGCACTAACCAATCAATGTAACATTTCCTTGGCACTTCAAGATCCCCTTACGCTGCTATGAAAAACAAATTATCAAGACTAATTGCAAATTGAAGCAATGCTAAGGGATTAAATAAGAAGAGAAAAAAAATAAGGAGCCAAAATGTTAAAAATCTCAAGGACCAAAAAAAAAACATTGTTTAAATGAACAATACTTCTCCTCACAAGCTAATGTTTCTCTTATACATTTTTTCTTTGAGATATATAATAGTTAGGTACCCACGCTACACCACGAGCTCACTTTTTATTTTCATAAAAAAATATCATAAAAATTTATAATATAAATAATAATATTTTTTAAATTTATTAATTAGAATAAAAATAATCATATTTATAATACAAATAATAATATTTTTATTAAAATATTATTTATTATAATAAAAATAAAAATATTTATATAACAAAATATAATATTTTTAATATTAATACTTTCAATTATAATAAAAATAAAAATATTTATAACACAAATAATATTATTTTTAATGTTAATATTATCAATTATAAAACAAATAATAATATTTATAACACAAATAATACTATTTTTCATATTAGTGCTTTTAATTGTAATAGAAATAATAATATTTAAAATATAAATAATACAATTTTTAATGTTAATATTTTTAATTATAATAAAAATAATAATATTTGTAACATAAATAATACTATTTTTCATATTAATACTTTTAATTATAATATAAATAATAATATTTAAAATATAAATAATTATATTTAGAAACCCAAGATCCAATAACGTTGGTTCATGATAAAGGACCAATAAAATTGTATTATTTGTGTTATAAATAGAATTGTCTGATCCAGCGCACAAACAAGGCAGTTCCAACGCTAGGTGCCCCTACGTGGGGTCCGGGTTTGGCTCAGCATCTAGAGCTTGCCAGCTTTAGCATTAGGTGTTTCTATTCCAGAGTTTATAACTCTACCAAAGTTAGAACTAATTATTTTTTTTTAATTATTTTTTAATATTAAATGTATTTCAGTAAAAAAATAACCGCACCCCTCTTGTGATGTTCTTGTAATTGTAATTATTTGTAGTAATAACAACTTTATCATTATATTATTTTAATTTATAATGTTTTATATCGAGATAAAGATATTGTATAAATATAAAACGATTATCTCATAGGACTTTTGTAGAGATAATATCATTGGAATACTTAGCATAGAACTCATCAGGCAACGAATTTCAATCCAATAAGTTACATGCGCATAACCTCCCTTTTGTATTATTGACAGAGGCCGCATTTGTATTATAATCCAATTAGAGATAATTCAACTCTCTCTGCACGAACCTCCCTTTTGTATTATTGACAGAGGCCGCATTTATGTTTGCTTCGATAAAAGATATTTCTACGGCTTGGCACGCGGTGTCACTTTCAAGACATTATTGACTGTTTGAGCATAGAAAGGGACATAAAGATGAAGAAAGAATGCGAGACAGAGAGACAGAGGATGGCGATCCCTTTATATTTTTCTTATTATTTTTTAATTTTTTCAAATATACACACTTGAATTTTTTTTTCAGGCCATGTGAATCTTTCATCATTTCTTACTCCCATACGTGCGGGCATCTATATCCATATCAATATTCCCTTGACAACAGACGATGAGAATCTCGGTGATCCCTATCTCAATTTATCTAGGATGCAATAAGGTGGGGGTGATGATGGTAGATCATCTATTTATAATTTTGATATTTTAATAATTTATAATGAAGGTAATATTTGGACCATTGTCTATTTTATTGTTGCTAGTTTATATGCTTTATTACTAATTGATTAGATTTAAATGATATTAATTTTTTTTTATAAATATATTTAATTTAGTAATAAAAATTTATTTATCTTTAATAATTATCTAAATATTTGATTAATAAATACAAAAATACTTTGCAAAATAAATTATTAAGTTTTTATAATTATAACATTTCTATTGTATCAAAACATTTTTGAAGAGATAAGTCAAACTACATTAAGTTAAGTCATTGAAAAACTACTTATGATATTGAGAAACTAGTCATTGAAAAGTTAAGTCAAACTACTTATGATTTTTCTAATATTTAGGAAATTATGATATATTGCTAGACATTATACTTGATTTTCAAATATAAACCAATTAATTTTTAAATAAATAATAACTTAATTTATCTAATCCTATTTTATTTAGGATTGTGATATTATTCAAGGGGTAAATTGATATTTTGTTGTTTATAGGGTTTTTAGGTTTTCTTAAAAATAGAATGCATGCCTTTTATTTTTGGTATAGTAAATAGTACAAAAATTACATAAGTTAAAGAACACCTAAAAATTACAAAGAAAAAGAGTTAGCACTTAAAGGCATAACAATTTCTTTTTCCTAAAAGGATTTAGAAGATTTTTCACCGGTAGTTCATGTGAATTACTATTAAAAGTCAAAAATTTGAACGACTTATAGTTTGTAACATCTTAACCTTGAAGTAATTATTCAAATAAAAAAAGATCTGATCTTCAGTAAATCTTCATATAAATCATAAACAACCCAAGATCTATTTAATAGGATCTTAGAACTCTTAATTGTTTTTTAAATTTATTATCTTCGCTACATATGTATATTTCTAGAAACCTAATAGTTATTTGACTTCACCTTTTTACTCAATACAAACCTTAATCACCTTATATAAAAGCAAAACTTTTTCTAAAGTATATGATTTCATAAAAACATCCTTACTTTATGTATTATAATCACTTTATGTATTATAATTAAATACTATAAAAATTAAAAGTTTTGTATAGTGAAACTCATTATTCTCCTACATTATGGAGTTTCATGGACATTACAATTAGGGAATAATGATTTTAAATATTTTAGTTTCTAAAGTTTCTATTTGAAAGAGTTGGTTCCTGTATTTTATTTTTTTACACTTCAATTTGGAATTTTATTTTCATTACTTTTCAATCCATAAATTCATAGAGATGAGAGAAAGGTCATCAAAAAAGAAAAAGGTGAGAGAAAGTTTTCAACTAGCTATATTTCCACTATATAAAAAAATCCAATGTCAATGGATTCTTCTTTGAGAAGAGAGTTACATGAAAGTGGTTTGAAACTTTAATGTTTATAGGAAAAAAAAAGTTTAAGGCTTAATAAGTTTTTTTTATATTTGATTTGATTTTCAGATTTTACACCAATTTTAGATATTTTGACTTTACAAATAGGGCAATTAAGGATAATATTATTTTTTTTAAAACAAAAGATGGTAGAATATGGGGGTTTTTAGGTCAAAATATCTTAGAACTCAATTTCTTAGTCACCTTAGATGGCCCGATATGGTTGAGAACATGATATGTTACCTAAAATAGATGACATGTTTGTCATCAAATATTTTTAAAAAAATTATTTAGAGTGGACTATTATGAATGAGGTGGTGAGATTTCATGGCATGGTGAGATTTCATGGGGTACTGATTAGTATTTAAAAGTGTATTGTTATCAAGGTTTTATATCATCATTTTGCACTTGAAGTATCAATAACTCCTTAACTAAAACATATTTTATAATAACATATCTAATAATATAAGATATTTTTAGTTTGTGATAAATGTTCATTTCAAATGCAGGTCTACCACATAAATAACTAAAATTGAAAGGACAAAAAGATGGTCAAACTTAGAAAAGAAATATTGGTGTAGTCCAAACCAAAATACTGTTTGGTAATTAGGTCATATCTGAAGTTGTAAATCTCAGATTTAGATCTACTTTATATAGATGAAAAGGTAAGATATAAGCCTACAACTTTCATATGGAGCCCAAGATTTAAAAAGGTCATGTTCAAGTCTAAATTATAGCAACAACAAAGAAGTTTGAATCTGTCTTACAGCCCAAGCACTGTTCAGTGTTTGACTTATATCTGGAGTTCTAGAAGTCAAAATGACCTTTATTTTTGTTCCTGGAAAGCTGAGATAATTTCCTATAACTCTCATGTTTTCAAGTGATTTCAATTTTAACGTTATCAATAATTTTTTGGGCAGACAAGATAAGATAAGGATTGTCATCAAGTCAAGAGTTGACCACCCACTCATCAATTAGTCATCAAATCAATAGTTTCCAATTTTAGCCTATAAAAGGAGGCATTTGCCATGCATTTAGGCATCTTGGTTTCCAAATCAAGATTATGCTCTTGCTTTCTCTCTTTGTATTGCTTATGTTTTGCTTTCATTAATATCAAATTTATACCTTTCATTTCCTTTCCTTTACTTAGTTAACTTTTATCTTAATTATATTTTTATTTTGTTTTTTTATTTTTCTTTCATTCATTATATTTAGTTAAGTTTATTATGTCAAGGTGAAAAGGTTACACTAATGGTATAAGAATAAGTATAGTATAAACTCAACATGAACCTTAATGTTTGATACTAACATATTTTGTATTTGTTATCTTGTTTACTTTTAATACTTTGCTTGTTAAATGGTTAATTTAGATTTATATTATATAACACTTGGTACAACAAATACTTAGCACTCTCATAGCCCATACTGTATGGTATAGCTAACACCTAAGCTATTAAAGAAACTTGATTTGTTGTTAACATAAGTTATAATCATGAATGTTTGACAAGATTTACAAGTATTAACATTAATCAAATAAGATAACTAATGTAATTATGTTAACAATTTATAATCTGATTGGAATTTCCTTTGTGTGTGGTTTCCAATTAAATAATAGGAGTTTATATTATACTTGTTTGACATATCATTAGTGGATCCTCTAACCTTGACATTTATTGTTATCATTGTTTAATCCTTACGTTAATCTTCCATCTCAAAGTTCTCATCAACTTCTTCTTCTTTACTCCTCCTCCTCCTACTACTACTAGTATTATTGTTGTTGTACTATAATTTATACAATTAACCTCCCTATGGTTCGATCCTGGTCTTGCCGGGTCATTTATTACTTTGACACTCCTGCACTTGGGAGAAGATATCAATCTTGTAGTTGTGTCAAGTTTTTAGAGCCGTTGCCGGGAGGGTAAGTTCTTGTACAAATTATAGTATTTATTTTATTTTCTCTTTTCACTTTTCTTGTATATAACTTTGTTTCTTTTGTTTTGTTTCTCTTTATTTTGTTTTCTTCCTCCTTCTTTTGCTTTCTTTTTCCTTTTATTTTATTTCTACACGTTCATGAGAGTGTAGTCACGTACATTAAGTGGTAGAATTTGTAGGGTATCCATATCATTTTCAGAAAATATGGTCGAAAAAGATAATCAATCACTTCATAATCAAAATAATGAGAATAACCGTATTAAAACACTTAGAGACCATATGAATCCCACAAGAACAAGTGTATCATCATGCATAGTTTTCTCTCCTGATGCATCTCATTTTAATTTTAAGCCAGACATTATTCAACTTTTACCATGGCTTAGATTTAGAAAATTCATACTTGTATTTAAGGGAATTTGAGGAGGTCTACAACACGTATAATGACTCAAATTGTAGCATGAACACTATCAGATTAAAGCTTTTTCCTTTTTCATTAAAAGATAAAGCTAAAACATGGCTATAAAATTTAAGACTAGGATCCATTTGTGCTTGGGATGAAATGCAACAATAGTTTTTAAAGAAGTTTTTCTCATCTCACAGAACAAACTCTTTCAAAAAACAAATCACCACTTTCACTCAAAAACCAGGAGAAATATTTTATTGATGTTGGGATAGGTATCGAGACTTGCTTAATACTTGCCCTCATCATGGTTTTGAAATATGGAGATTGATTTCATATTTTTATAAAAGGTTAACACTAGAGACGAGCAAATGGTTGAATTGATGTGCAATGGAACTTTTGAAGATAAAGACCCTCATGAAGCAATGAAGTACCCAGACTTGTTAGCTAAAAATGCTCAAGATTAGGACATCACGGGTACTTATGAGACATCGAGTAAAATCAACCTCATACATCTAGTGGAGGTATATGCAACCTTAGGGAAGATCATGACCTCCAAACCAAATTTGCATCTTTAGCTAGAAAAGTTGAGGCACTAGAATTGAAAAAGATTGGT
>NW_011502102.1:0-15365 GCF_000495115.2 Populus euphratica | reverse complement strand
TTTATAATTGTTGTTTTTAATTTGTACAATTAACCTCCCTGTGGTTCGACCCCGGTCTTGCCGGGTTATTTATTACTTCGACACTCCTACACTTGGGAGAAGACATCAACCTTTTAGTCGTGTCATATACTTTTTTGAAATACCATTAGTCGATCCTCTAACCTTGACACTTGTTTTAATCATTGTTTAATCCTCACATTAATCTTACAATCTCAAAGTCCTCTTCAACTTATTATTATTATTATTATTATTATTATTACTACTACTATTACTACTATTATTATTATAATTATTATTGTTGTTGTTGTTGTTGTTTATAATTTATATAGTTAACCTCCCTGTGGTTCGACTCTAGTCTTGTTGGGTTATTTATTACTTCAACACTCCTGTACTTAAGAGAAGATATCAATATTTTAGTCGTATCAACTTGTCTATATAAAAAGCTAATATATAAGGCTATAACTTTTAGGACACAACACCTAATTTTTCCATCTACATGTCTAAACTCATTTATTACAGTAGCACAAGAAAGTTGTCTAGTATTGTGTTAATCTTCTAACCTTGATATCTATTTTTATTATTATTTAATCCTCATATTAATTTTACAATCTCAAAGTTCTCTTTAACTTATTATTATTGTTGTTGTTGTTATTGTTATTGTTATTGTTGTCGTTGTTATTTATAATTTATATAGTTAACCTCCTTATGGTTCGACCCCGGTCTTGTCGGGTTATTTATTACTTCGACATTCCTGCATTTGAAAGAATACTTCAATCTTTTGATCATATCAGTTTGTCTCTATAGAAAGCTAATACATAAGGCTATGATTTTTAGGACACAACACAGTTTTTCCATCTACATATCTAAACTCACTCATTACAGCACCACAAGAAAGTTGTCAGTACTGTGTTAATTTGAACCCATACTTAGTGGTTTTCTTTTATCTGGATTTATACAACTCTAAATAAGTCAAAACTAATTCTATTTCAATAATAACATTCATTTCTATAACGTGTATAAAGACACTAACTCCAAATTACATTCTTTTAAGGCTTAAAAATAACAATTACAGTAACACCCAAAATCTATTCTATACTATATTGGTCTAGATCTTTACTCTATGTTTTTCTCATATCTGGAGTTATATAACTCCAAATAACTAGTTCCATTTGAAAGATAACCTTCATACCTATAATATTTATAAAGACATTGGCTCCAATTTACATCAATTTAAGGCTAAAAAATAATAATTATAATAGCACTCAAAATCTATCCAATACTATGTTAGTTTAGACCTTTACTCTGTATGTTTCTCATGTATAGATTTATAAAACTACAAATAAATCGAGACTAGTTTAATTTGAAAGATAACATCCATACCTATAACGGTTATAAAGACACTAGCCCCAAATTATATTAGTTTAAAGCTTAATAATAATAATAATTATAGTAGCACTCAAAATCTATCGTGTATTATGTAAGGGTTCTTTATGCAGCACAATATCTATTACCATTACTCCATGTTCAAAGAAACTTTCATTTTCTATATATTTTTAAAAACTCTAGAATCACAACATTTAGAATTTTTCAATTATCCTTTACTAACTATGAAATGAATGAGAAAAACTAAGGAAGAACACTTTTATCAATAATTTGAAGTTCAAATTGAAGAGTGCTTACCAATTTCATCTTTAATTGTTCTTCCTCTTCATCACCCATACTTGTCTCTCAAGTTCCTCTCCTCAAACCAAGCTTATTAATTTCAACCTATAAGTGTTTCTCTTCTCACAAACCTATTTGCAAGCTTCCATCTTATAATTTAAAAAGATTTCTCAAGTGATTTTTAAAGAGAGGCAGGAGAAAAGCCTCTTTCTCTTTTTTTAGCTGCTGTCCCATGTGGATAGTAGCAGCAAGCATAATGACATTAGGGTTTATGGGTCAATTACTATTATACCAACCTATCCCCTATAAATTTTGGTTTATTACACTAACTCAATATTATATTTTGGACCCATAAACCCTAATGTGACATTAGCTGCTGGCCAAAACTTTTGTTAAAATTTAATATGTTTTGGATCATTTTGATATGCTGATATTAAAAATAATTTTTTTAAAATAAAAAATATTATTAGCATGCATTTCGGCACGAATAGCTATTTGAAAAGCAATCGCAACTATACTGTCAAATATGCTCTTAATATTGTAAAACTAGATAGTTGAAAATTTCACGCTAAAAATAAGAATTTCACATGCCATATAATTTACTTAAATCATTATGGGTTTTATACTAATTCTTTAGAGATTCCTATTTATAATTATCATAAATTTGTTTATGAGTTTCTTACCACTTGTAGTTACAATAACGCGATTGTGTGTGGGGATTATACTAAAATTCAACATTTCTTGCATAAAGGATCACGTATTGATTCATTTGACATTTCCTTCTATTTTACACATAATATCACCCAACTTACAAAATTTTCTTCTTCAAATTATTATTTTTAACTAGTCACGGAGTTTTCATGATTTATCATTAACTAGTATTTCACGTACTATTTTATCGGCTTTTTTAAATTTTAAATCAATCCCCTAGAAATGTTCATCTCAATTTATAAGATTTTCTTGGTAATTTATTATTTTTCAATTAATAATTACCCTATTTAACCAAATTTTATCTATTTTTAAATGGGGTTTACAGCTATTCAATTTTTTTTTTGAATTTTTACGGTCTAATAATAAAATTAAAATAATTATAAATAGATATTCTTTTAGATTTAACTTTAACAGAGTTGTACAATATCTATTTGATGTCTAAGTTCAAGCTGAAATTCCTTGCTACTGAATGGATTTTGCGACCTTTTTTCTATTGATGGAAGTACTTTATCATGTCGAAATCTATTAATCTTAATTAAATTTTTAATTCAATTTCATGACATGAAGCATACCAATTTCTTTTATATTCAATTATCTTCCATTTAAATACTTTTCAGCACATATCTATATTCATAATTTTCATGAATTCATCTTAACAATAATAACAACAAAAATTTAAAATCAATTTAAGCATAACTTTAAAATTGTCTCTCTTTAGTCTTATCTTTCTCTTTCATCGGAATCTAGAAACAGAAAAAGAAAGAAGTTGTGTTTTTTTAATTATGTGTTCAGTCATACCATCTCCCCATTTTATGAACACAATGTGCATGTTTACCAATTTCATTTATCTAATTTTATCTAAAATCCATATTTGTCCAATAATCCATTTATAAGTGACTTATCTCAGTTTGCCATTTCTTTTCTTTTCTTTTTTCAATCTTATTCACACCATTTATTACTCACTTCTTTCCTAAGTCCTTCCATTAATACTATTATATGTATGATAGAATAGCTATTAGATAAATCATTCTTTCCCCTTGTTTTACCCTTTGGCCGACACTTTTTCAAGGAATTCCTAAACTTTCATTCACTAATGAATCATTTATTTTCAAATCCACACACTTCACACAATGTAATATTTCCTTTACGGCTAAAAGCTGAAGACTTTCAAGAGTGGTTGGCCGAAACTTCTATCCAAGGTAAGAGTGGATTCCTTATCAATGGTTCTTACATTCAACTCATTATCAACCTTTGAAATACTTCAATGCATGCACTCAAGCATGGAAATAATTCTAACTTCTCTCTCTCTCTCTCTCTCTATATATATATATATATATATATATATATAAACATGGTTAATTCTCATAATGGACAAATAGTAGGTCATTTTTTTATTCAAATATGACATTTTCTACATTTCATCATTCTTCTATCAAATACCCTTACCTTAGTCTATGTCCACAATAACTTCATCAAACAATCCACCTCCCTATATTTTTTTTCCTTTAGCTGAAACTAGTACCTAGTGAGGACTGAGATTTCTTCTTCAATTATTTCTATATTTTTGTTCCAAAATCATATAATATATTGTTGTCATTCAAGTTTTAATAGCACCTAAGCAACTCACATTCAAACAATTCATCCCTTATCTAGTAATAGTCTTGGTCGAAACTTAAGGTATAATTATCTCCTTATTTTTGTTCACTTTGGTACATGTTTCTAGTATAGTTAATTCCTTTTAACTCTTTACACGTCTTGCACAACAATTTCTACAGTATATCCTTTCCCCCAGTTTCAAGTATGAACCCTAGAATTAAGAATTTATAGATTTTTTTAATTATTCTTACCAAGTAAACTCCAAACTTAATGAATATGTTCTTGAAAGGTCCTCATTAATTTGTCCCTCCTCCTTTACCTATACCTTTAGTTTCCCAAGCTCGGTTTCCTCAAAAAACAAGGTTGGCTCAAGAGTTGTTTTTTCTACACCAAAACTCAATCATGAGCACCCAAAACTCATAATTTTATTGTTGGAAGGATGTCTCGTGTTCAAGAGGGAGTCTCTCTCTTTATTTGGTTCTTTTATTTTTCTTCTTTTGCTATTATTCGGTATGAACCGTGTCTGAGTTAAATGGTAAGCTAAATTAGTATTATATCCTCATCATTTTAATTATTTATGCTTTACTCCTACACTAATGTATTTGCCTTAGGAACTTCCCGAGCTCTGATCACCATAAAAGTTTAACCTAAAATACACCAACTTATCCGAGAATCTCATAAAATTTCAATCCAATCCAACATTTAAATTAAAAAATATACTTAAAATCATACAACTGGAAGGTTAATAAGTGTTGTAAAAAAAAAGATGTCTTGTACCCCGTAATTTTATTTGGATTTGGATTGTTATGATGTTCAATTATATTTGTTATCAACCTTTTTCATTTTTATTTTTTATTTTTTATAAATAAATATTTTAATTAATGCAAGAAATTCTAACAGGGGTTTACAAGTTTAATCGAAGGAGTTACCCTAGCTAGTCCGCACAACAATTAAGTTTGGTTTTGGCCTTCGGGCTAGATATTAAATAGATACAAACGATGGAGTTCTTGTTTTGACCACTGATACTAGGCCGAGGTTAGAACACGTCTATTTGCCTAAAAAAAAGAAAAAAGAAAAAAGAAAAAAAGAAAAACACCAGTGGCCGTAAATAACACGTAGGGTATTAATACGGTTTTTAACTAACTTTTAACTTAATTACTTATAGGTATTGAGTTAGGCAAGCAATAGTAAGCACGTGATGTACATAATATTTTTTTATTTATTATTTAACCATCCATTTAATAAGGGAGCTAAACATATAATAAGTATTCAAAAAAAAAAAACTTCGAATATTTTTATATTTTTTGTTAAATCCAATCTATTTTTTAAAAAAATTTCTAGAATTTATTTTTATTAAAAAAATTAAGGAGAGGTATTTTGAATATATAAAATCTGAGGATTCACGTGATGTACATATATATTTTTTTTTTTAAGGATAGATTGGATTTAATTCAATATATAAAGATAGATTAAGCATAACTCTTAAGACACGTGGAACTATTTCTTCAAGCTAATAAACTGAGATAGATTTAACAATAAATTTAATATCTTCGAAAATTATAAATCCCGAATAAAATAATATATCCTTCACAAAATTCTATTTTCTGCATAATAAAACCGCAAACATTAATAAACTTTATGTTCGTGATTTATGGGTTATATCATTTGAGTTAGTTATTTGATGTATGATAACAAATATATGATATTTTAAATTATAAAATGATAGGCGAATACATAGCCCAACCCCCCAACTTGCACTCCATGTGTTCGACTAAATGAATGTGAGAGAAACGAACCCTTTCTATCTTACTTCTTTCTCGCCGCCATGGTCTTCCATAAACCACCATAGCTTTCAAACCACAACCAGTAATTGCTTCACCCTTTGAGTCCTAGTCTTCACAACCACCACACAAACCTTATACTCATCTTTCAACTTTCTAGTTTATCCCTTCATCCTCTTCTAAAGTAATGCCTAACGCTCTGAATCACCTCACCCCTTAACCTCCTGTATAAGCAACGTCTACAAAACCCACAAATAGTTCTCAAATTCTACTTTGAATGATTCCAAACATGGTTGACATATAGAGAATTGAAGAAGGAATCTCATAAACATAGACAAGTAATTACAACAAAGTTTGGAAGACAGTTTGGATTTATTACAATACGATCCTATCAATCATATGATAGTCTCATTGCAAAGCTAAATCAAATCTAGTTTGACACCTTTAAACTTAGGGCTATTGTGGTGTCCTTAAGTAAATCTTCTCCAAACGTTTCAAGATTGGCAACAGGAAGGGTTATTTGACAGAACTACCAAAGATGAATCAAACCCTGGTGCAACTCAGGGATGAGCGGACTTATATAGAGATGGTTAGAACACCAAACTCATGCATGAAACTTAGGATGAAGATGTTGAGTGGTTGTAGAAAGTATTATGGGTGTTATTTCTTTGATGTTGATTATGCTGCTCTTCAGACAGAATTGGTGCGAAGTGGATTGGGGTTGGTTGGGTTTAGTTTTCTAGGAGTTACCCAAGCAACTCTAATGTTCAACACTAGTGGTTCTATAATGGAAGCATTTGATTCAAATGTCTTTGAATGAGGATTGTTCTTTTACTGAAATCAAGCCATGGATGCGATCGAATATGGCTTTTAATAGATTTACATGGGTTATTGTCTTAGGATTACCTTATGGCAATGTGGGACAAGGATTTCATATCTAATATTTTAGCAGCACAAGGGAAGCTCATTGGACATGACTTAAATAATGTTGGTCACAACTACATCTCTGGAGTACGTGTCTTGCTTGCTATATCATCTACTGACTCTTTGCATGATAGACTTCATCTGGCTTTAGACAGGGAGAAATTTTAGATAACAATTATAGAGATCGGACCTTTTTCCGGTCCAAAACCCCCATCAATTCAAAACTTTGTAGATTACACACCTGAATCAGAATCTGAGGATGAAGATGACATTATGTCACTCCATAACAGTGGTAAGGTTGGCAATGATGAACTTCTAGTTTGCAGGAGACCATAATTGGATGATAATGATATCATTTATCACCAATGTATAGCAAGGCTGGCAATGAACAGTACTTTATCTCAAGCTGCCAACATGAATAAATCATTAGATTTGTTTATGTAGATTATAGAGTTTAAAGAGAAAGGAGAATCACCTACGGGTTTCAATTCAGCGAAAACATTTGATTCAGAACCGAAATTCTCTTATTTGGAGCATGATGTTTCATCAATGAGCCAAACAGAAGTACAAACCAAAACACTACTGGCACTCTGGATGTTAAGGAAATGAATCAGAAGTTCACAACTTCAGGAATCTAGCTCGCTACTATGAGCCTTTCTCATGGTTGCAAACATCTCATGGTTCTGCAGAGTAGAAAATATAAGATTAACTACATCTCACTCAAAGGTTTATGACAATAGACATAGATCAGATTGGTGACTTTATAAACTCAAGTATACAAGTAGTAAACTGTAGAATCTAGTCATCTCTGCCTTCCCATAACACTTTTCAGCTTAACGCTGAGAATGAAATAGAGAGAATTATGCAAGTGGGTAAGGATTTAGTTATTAATTGTGGGCTATATGATACAAAGATTACAACCAAGTTTCAAGAAGAGATATCAAAAAGAGAAAGGATATTGGGAAACTTACTAGTAGTTATTATGAATTTAGGTTCTTAGGTTGGGTTTTTTTTCTAATACTTTTATGGTGATTTTATCTTGAAATACAAAATGCTCTGACTCACTAGTTAGAAGTTAGTGGGATATTAAGTCGAATATAAAGTGGTTTTACTTAAATGCTTTGGAAAAATCATAAGGCATTCCAATCATGTGGAATAAAGAAGCTTTCTTAGTTAGTTTAGTAGTATCCTGATAGATGGACAAGTAATTTTAGGTGTTATACAGAGAACAATTTTGAATATGTAATTATTGGTGTATATGGTTGTTACATGATGATTAATAAAAGGATTATATGGCATGAACTTACTAAGCTACAATATACTTTTCCTACAATTACATGGTTTGTAGTAACGTGACTTTAACGAAACTCTTAGGTTGAATGACAAAAGTAATGGTTACTTAAACACAATAGAGGATAAAGCTTTTCAAAAGTTTATTTAAGGCTGTAATTTGATAGATTGATATACATTGTTTCGAGGAGGTTCTATGAGTAGAATTGATAGGGCTTTTGCTTATTTGAAATGTCTAATACAATTTAATACTTTCAAACTTCTCTATCTATATTGTGGGCTTTTTAATCACTATTCTATTATCCTTGATGAGAATTTGATGCATTGGGGATGACAACTTTTTAAGTCCATATTAAATGATTTTTGAAAAGAGGTGAGTGATAAGCCATTAGTTAGATTTAAGTTTATTAAAAAGAATAATGCTCTTAAAGCAAAGTTAAAAGTTTGGAATAACTAATCTTTTAGAAACTAGGATATGATTTTATTAGAGATGGAGGCTTCTATTGAATAGCTAGAAAACTAAGCAGAATTTAGGAGGCTTATGAAAGATGATAAAACAATATTGAGCAAGTTCGTTGATTAATATTTAAAAGTGCATTTTTATCAAGGTTTTATATTAGTATTTTGCACTAAAACATGTTTTATAATAACAAGTATGAACTATAAGATACATTTAATTTATGGTAAATATTCATCTTAAAAGAAGGCTTACCACATAAATTAAAGGATTGATTGATGAGTTCGATTATTGAGATTGAGAAGACAAAGAGAGGGTGAAGCTTAGAAAAAATATACTAGTTTAGTGTAAACTAAAATACTGTTAAGTCATTGGGTCATATCTAGAGCTATAGAACTTGGATTTGAGTCTGCTCTATATGTATGAAAAGCTAAGACATAAGCCTAAAATATTCATGATTATCTAAAACTTAATTCTGCTGTTTGGAAGTCAAAATCTTAGCATCAAAAGAAAAGTCGGAATATGTACTGTAGCCTAGATACTGTTCAATGTTTAACCCATATCTTGAGTTTTAGAAGTCCAAATGACTTCAATTTATTTTGTTGGAAAGCTGAAACAATTTCCTCGAACTTTCATGAATTAAGTCTGTTCAAATTCTAATATTAGCAATGATGTTTTGTTGAGACAAGAAGATAAGAATTGTCACAAAGTCAAGATTTAACCACTCACTCAACAATTAGTTAACAAGTCAATAGTTTTTAATTTTGGCTTCTAAAAGGAAGCATTTGCCATGTATTTAGGCATTTTGGTTTTTAGATCAAGATCATGTTCTTGCTTTCCTTTTTTATATTTTTTTAATGCTTAAGTTTTGCTTTCATTAATATCTTGTTTATGCTTCACATTTCCTTTCCTTTACTTAGTTAACTTTTGTTTTATTTATGTTTCTCTTCTTTTATTATGTTTAGTTAAGTTTATTATGTCAAGGTGAAAATGTTACACTAATAGTGTAAGAATAAGTATAGTGTAAACTCAACATGGATTTTAATATTTGATACTAACATGTTTTGTATTTGTTATTTTGTTCACTTTTAATACTTTGCTTGTTAAATGGTTAACCTATATTTATATTATATAACATTTGGTACAACAAATACTTGGTACTTTCATAGCACAAACCGTATGGTATAACCGATATCTATGCTATGAAAGGAACTTGATTTGTTGTTAGCATAAGTTATAATCAGAATACCTAACAACATTTACAAGTATTAACTTTATTTGAATAAGATAACTAATGTAATCATGTTAATAATTTATAATCTGATTGGAATCTTCTTTGTATGTGGTTTCCAATTCGACCCCGGTCTTACCGGGTTATTTATTACTTCGACACTCCTGCACTTGGGAGAAGACATCAATCTTTTAGTCGTGTCAAAGTGTTTGGAGGCTTAACAATTGTATAATTTATCCTTATTATTCAATTGGAAACCACACACAACGGAGGTTTCAATTTGATTATAGATTGTTAACATGATTACATTAGTCATCTTATTCAATTAATGCTAATACTTGTAAATCTCGTCAAGCATTCATGATTATAACTTATGTTAACAACAAATCAAGTTCCTTTCATAGCTCAAGTGTCGGTTATACCATACAGTATGGGCTATGAAAGTGCCAAGCATTTGTTGTACCAAGTGTTATACAACATAAATCAAGATTAATCATTTAACAAGCAAAGTATTAAAGAGTAAACAAGATAACAAATATAAAACATGTTAGTATCAAACATTAAAGTCCATATTAAGTTTACATTATACTTATTCTTACACCATTAGTGTAACCTTTTCACCTTGACATAACTAACTTAGCTAGACATAATGAAAGAAAGCAAAATAGATAAACAAAATAAGAACATAAAAGTTAACTAAGTAAAGGAAAGGAAATGAAAGGCATAAACTTAATATTAATGAAAACAAAGCATAAAAAATACAAAGAGAGAAAGGAAGAGCATGATCTTGATCTGAACACCAAGATGCCTAAATGCATGGCAAATGCCTCCTTTTATAGGCCAAAATTGGGAACTATTAATTTGATGACTAATTGATAAGTGGGTGGCCAACTTTTGACTTGGTGACAATCCTTATCTTCTCTTGTCTGCCCAAAACGTCATTGATAACGTCAAAACTGGAGCCAGGTGCAAACATGAAAGTTGTAGGCAATTGTCTCAGCTTTCTTGTGTAAAAAATTCAGCTCATTTGGACTTCTAGAACTCCAGATATGGCCAAAATACCGAACAGTGCTCGGGCTGGAAGACAGATTCGGGCTTCTTTGTTGTTTCTACAATTTGGACTTGATAATGGCCTTTTTAGATCTTGGGCTCCATATGAAAGTTGTAGGCCTATGTCTTACCTTTCCATCCATATAAATTGGACCTAAATCTGAGATATATAGCTCCAGATATGACCCATTTACCGAACAGTGTTCCGGTTTGGATTGCACCGACATCTCTTCTCTAAGTTTGACCATCTCTTTATCCATGCAATTTAAGTTCTTCAAGTCATCAATCAATCCTTTCATTTATGTGATAGACCTGCATTAAAAATAGACATTTACCACAAATTAAAGGTATCTTATATTATTAGATATATTATTATAAAACATGCTTTGGTTAAGGAGTTATTGATACTTCAAGTGCAAAATGATGATATAAAACCATGATAAAAATGCACTTTTAAGTACTAATCACACCCCCCAACCAGCTTATTACTAGTCCCTAGTAATCAAAGCGTAAAATAGAAAAACAATTTGCAAATTCCACAAAGCAAGGTATTCATCATTTAACTTCCATTAATCTATCCAGATAAACAAACTCTCATTAAATTTATATATCTGCTCAATACCTCTTAACAAGATATTAATAAACCTTTCTTTTGTGCTCAATGTATCAACACATAATTATGGGGCTTTTCTTGGAAGAAAACAAAATTTTTGTTCTAATGTTTAAGGTTAACTTCCTTGGTTTTTTTTTTTTTTTTAACTTTATATACATATACTTTCAAAACATCATGCATCTTTAACCTATGTAACGAGCTTTCGGCTAATGACTCCCAGACTAGTTGGTCTTACGGCATTAGGTGTTAAGACACCCTTACGAGCTTAGTAACTCGGGTCGTAGATACTGACATGTAGATAGTGCAATGTTTGATTCGCTTAAGCTTTTCTCCTTAGGTGTTAAGACACCCCTACGAGCTTAGTAACTCGGGTTGCAGATACTGATATGTAGATAGTGCAATGTTTGATTCCCTTAAGCTTTTCTCCTCAACCCATGTAACAAGCGTTGGGCCAATAGCTCCCAAGTCAGTTGACTTTAGGGTATTAGGTGTTAAAACACCCCTTCGGGCTTAATTGCTTAGGTTAGGGAGGCTACGAAACCAAACTTATCTATATTTTTATTATTATCATTTTTTTTTCATTTTTTTCATTTTTTTAATTATATACAATCCCTTTCCCTTAGTTGTTACCTTTAACAAAAGCACATAAATAATGTAATAATCCAATGTGCAACCCGCAATCATATGTTAAAGTGTGTGTGTGTAAATTAAGGTTTAAAAATACATGTTAAATAAGTATATGAGCAGAATTAAGCGGTAACAATACGAGAGTTTGTAAACCTGAATATTTCAGGAAGTATTATAATAGACCTTGTTAAGAATGGTTACTAAGATGCGTCTCAAGAGTCACTTTAACAAAATCCCTTTTCCTTAGTTGTTACCTTTAACAAAAGAACATAAATAATGTAATAATCCAATATGCAACCCATAATCATATGTTAAAGTGTGTGTGTGTGTGAAAATTAAGGTTTAAGAATACATGTTAAATGAGTATATGAGCAGAATTAAGTGATAATAATGTGAGAGTTTGTAAATCTGAATATTTCAAGAAATATTATAATAGACCTTGTTAATAATGGTTACTAAGATGCGCCTCAAGAGTCACTTTAACAAAAGAACTCCTTTACTCTGCCATCCTAGTAACAACAATTATGCACATGCTTTATAAAATGAAAAACAATTTTTTTTTTTTATCAACTACTACCCTCTCCCCCCAACCAAAACGAGACATTGTCCTCAATGTTCTATCACTTTAACAAAAGAGCTTCTTTACTCTGCCATCCTAGTAACAACAATTATGCACATGCTTTATGAAATGGAAAACAATTTTTTTTTATCAACTATTACCCCCCTAACTAAAACAAGACATTGTCCTTAATGTTCTAAGATAGAAAGATAGAGTATATAAGATATCACCTGAAATAACGAACATTGACAAACCTGAAACACACTGAAACAAAAATAAGAAATAACAAAACACAATAATAAAACAAAACAACACAAAAATTAAAAATGAAGACTCAAATGTAATCTAAGCTTTTTACGGCTTTCCTTAGATGACCAATTTGTGCGACTCATTGAAGGATCAATTACAGGAATGAAAGATTGTAGTTGGTCAATCAATTGTTCAGCAGTAGCAGCTGAGCTTCTGATTTGTCGTGCAGAAGATGTTAGAAATTCTTGTTCCATAGCATGATCAAGAAAAGACAACAACTTATCATAATAACCATTAACATTTAACAAACCTATGAGTTTATGGTGAATGTGCAGTTGGGTCTAAGAGAAAATATGAAAGATCTCTTTCAATGTCCCTAGACCACCTGGTAAAGCAATGAAGGCATCAGCATGGTTAAACATTGCATTCATTCGAGCTGACATTGTGGAGACCTAAAGTTCCTCTCCAATTGTTTTTCCAATGATGTCCCCTTGTGCTAAAGCTTTGGGGACGACCCCCAAAACTTGACTACCTCCTAAAAATGCAGCTATTGACACACCTCCCATTAACCCAAGACTGCCTCGCCCATACACTAAATGAATCTTTCTCTCAGCTAGCACTTGACCAAGATGATTTTCTGATTCTAAAAACTCCTTTTCTTTCCCAGGACTAGATCTACCGAAAACATAAATATTTCTTATATGATGACCTGAGGAACTTGCCATTTCTACACACTTATGTATTTGTTGAATGTATGGGTTGAGTAGAAATGAAAGGAAGGAAGAGAGGGTTTTATAGATGAGAAATTAGAAAGGCAATCATAACACCTATATGTAGGCCAGCTGGAGTCTCACACACACTCTCTCTCTTTTTATTTATTTATTTATTTACTTTTGAAAAAGCATGTGTATGTACAGGTTAGTTGTGATTGTGGCTCACATCTTCCCTTGGTTTTACGTCCAAGAACGGCTTAAACGCCCTCTATGGGTCGGGGATAGGCTTCCCATCCAGTTTTCTTAAAAACTGGCAAACAGGGTCTTAGTTTTTTTTTTTTAGCTACTACCCTCTCCCCCCAACCAAAACGAGACATTGTCCTCAATGTTCTAAGGTAGAAAGATAGAGTATAGAAGATATCACCTGAAATAACGAACACTGACAAACCTGAAACACACTGAAACAAATATAAGAAACAACAAAACACAATAGTAAAACCAAGCATGTGTATGTACAGGTAGTTGTGATTGTGGCTCACATCTTCCCTTGGTTTTACGTCCAAGAACGGCTTAAGCGCCTACCAAGCATGTGTATGTACAGGTAGTTGTGATTGTGGCTCACATCTTCCCTTGGTTTTACGTCCAAGAACGGCTTAAACGCCCTCTATGGGTCGGGGATAGGCTTCCCATCCAGTTTTCTTAAAAAATGGCAAACAAGGTCCTTTTTAGTCAGATTCCTAAGACTAAGTCGATCAAGTTCTTTATGAAATAGTGGCCATAAATCATGAATTTCACGATGCACATCTCCACTAGGATGCGTCTCAAAAGTTAATAGAAGATTATCTAAAGACTCCTAACTCAGGTCATCCTTAATGAATTGTATTAAATCATGAATTGCACGATGCACATCTCCACTAGGATGCGTCTCAAGAGTCAATAGAAGATTATCTAAAGACTCCTTACTCAGGCCATCCTTAATGAATTGTATTTTATCATCACGGTTTATAGATACCATTCCTAAAGAATGACATTGTGTATTACAAGTCCATCTAGCACATCGATTGACTTTCAGTCGTTTTGTACGATGTTTCTTTGCAAAAGTGCTTTTACCTGTTCTAGGCATATGTGAAATGAAGGAGTTAGAGGACTCACCTGTAATCGGACCTTTGCTTCAATCAACCAGTGAATATCTTCAGGAATTCCATGATTCATTAATAATCTCAATCTTGCACATCTAGCACAGTAAATTTTTGTAATCGCATTCTGAGGCAAAGCGGGAAAATATTTTTTCAATTTTTCAAGATTAGTGCCCATTTTCAAATGAGAATTGGAAGAAAGATTCAAAGAGTTGCACAAATATGTACACAAATATCAGTTATTGTGGGAAACTGAAAGAACCGACTTAAGTCACAGAGTACCATTGTCCGCCATTTGACCGGGGTGAGAGAAACTAGCAAACAATCACTAAAAAAGAAACATAAAAACAATGAAAGAAAAACAAAATAATCAACCTTTATCTACAAGATCATTCAAACCAGTTGATTCATTTTCACTAGAAAAATTATCAAAGTAAGCTTTCAAACGATGTCCATTTTCCTTAAAAACATTGTCATTCATTGAATTCTCAATATTACAGGCCCCATAAGGATTGTTCCATCTTGATCTTAGCTTTCTAGGGAATGCATAGACTTGAGAATTATAAAACAAAACTTTTTGACCTGTATCAACTTTTTGACAATTTTCACAAGTTTTGCAGAATGCATGCGTGTCCTTGAATGATAAAGTTTAATGACACTACTTACCTCATTGTCGGGAATGAATCTTTGAAATATTTGATCAGGACAATATTTGAATAAGTTAGGGTCATCACAATAAAAGTTCTTCACTTCGTTAAAAAACTTT
>NW_011502092.1:6185-26247 GCF_000495115.2 Populus euphratica | reverse complement strand
ATCCTTTCAATTTCAGTTCTTAAATTCATCAATCAATCCTTTCATTTATGTATAGGCCTGCATTTAAAATGAACATTTACCACAAATTAAAGATTTCATTTATGTGATATGCCTGCATTTAAAATGAATATTTACCATAAATATATTATTAGATATATTATTATAAAACATGCTTTAGTTAAGGAGTTATTGATACTTCAAGTGTAAAATGATGATATAAAACCATGATAAAAATGTACTTTTAAGTACTAATCAACAAAACACTTAGGGCACATAAAAATTGTATTTGAGATACTGAAGACTAACTAGTTAAAATTTGCTTGCTAATTTTGTCGATTTTATATATTTTGGTCTCCCAACTTTTTACTTGTCGTTTTGGTCCTTTACCACCAACTTAGGTAGTCTTTTAGGATTTCTTTATAAGTATTCTATAATATTTTTTTTGGATTTTATTTTTTTTATTTTTTATAGGGTAAAAAAAGGATAATAATAGTGTTATGGTTAAGAATGTAAATAATAGTATAAACTTTGCTTACTAGTTTGCTTTTGATTTTCTATTTCTTTTGTTTTGATGGTTCAAACAATTTGTGTTAGCATGCTTAAGATATGGTTACTATGTTTAAGCTATTTCCTAGCTTCTTATGGCTTGTTTTTAGGTTAAACTCTTGTTGGGCAGTTCTAGGTTTTTCTGGGTTGATATTATGCGAATGAACATTGCTTTTGATCCTTGATTTTTTTGTCCTTTCAATTAATTATTGGCTCTTACTCAAGCATTTTAGCTTATTGATCATTAATCTAGAATCCTATAGGTTTAAAAACATTGAAATCATGGCATTTGATTTTTGGTTATTTTGTTTTGTTCTTTATAGAAAATTAAATAATCATGATACAAGGTTGATTATCATGTTAATCCAACCCTAAAATCTTGTTTGGATGTTGTTTCTACATGTCTTAGTGCCCTTAATTTGACATGATTTGATCTAAAACAAGATTAATATAGATGTGTTCTTCATAAATTTCCAGCAAAAACCTCTTGTTTGATTTTCATTGGCTTTGTTTTTGTTTCTGGGCTTAGGCCGAAAAGCCTAGCTAAGGTTATTGAAAAACCCTCTCTTGAACCTTATGAGAAAGATGATGAGTCAATCTCTGAGGGTAAGGAAGGGGTTGAATCTGAAAATTGCAAAGAAACGACTGATTCACCGCCAGCACTTCCATTTCCTCAAGCCATGACCAAACAAAGGAAAGTCAATCACAATTCTGAAATTTATGAAATTTTCAAACAGGTAAGGATCAATATACCTTTGCTGGATGCTATTAAACAGGTTCCTTCCTATGCTAAATTTTTGAAAGATCTATGCACTGTGAAGAGGAAACTGAATGTGAAAAAGAAAGCCTTTCTAGCCGAACAAGTAAGTGCTATTCTTCAGAACAATAATGCTTTGAAATATAAAGACCCTGGTTGTCCTACAATTTCTTGCTTTATTGGAGAGCATAAAATTGAAAGAGCCTTACTTGATCTTGGTGCTAGTGTGAATTTACTTCCATATTCAGTTTTTCAGAGTCTCAATCTAGGTGAGTTAAAACCAACTTCTATAACTCTTTTACTTGCCGATAGATCTATAAAAGTGCCTAGAGGAATAATTGAAGATGTGTTAGTACAAGTCGATAAATTCATTTATCCTGTGGATTTTATTGTCTTGGACACACAACCTGTTGAAGTATGTAATTCATTTCCTGTTATTTTAGGACGTCCATTTCTTGCAACTTCTAATGCATTGATTAATTGTAGGAATGGACTGATGAAGCTATCATTTGGAAACATGACATTGGAGATGAATATTTTCAACATTTGCAAGCAACCTAGAGATGATAATGATTTACAGGAAGTGGACTTTACTGAAAAATTAATTCATGATCAATTTCCAACCACTTCCAATGAAATTGAGATTGATGAATCTGATGATTTGGAAATGATTTATTTTCAGGAAGAATCAAAGACAAGTAATTGGAGGCCACAAATTGAGGAATTGCCACCACGACCAATTAAGTCCATACCTTCAAGTGTTCAACCACCAAAACCTGATTTGAAGCCGTTGCCATCCAATCTCAAATACTCATTTTTGGGAGAAAATGAAACTTTTCCGGTAATAATCTCTTCCAAACTTAATGCACATCAAGAAGGTAAGTTATTACAAACTCTGAAAATGCACAAAAAAGCATTAGGATGGACCATAGCTGATATAAAAGGAATTAGTCCTTTGATTTGTACACACAGAATTTATTTAGAGGAAAATGCTAAACCCTCTAGAGAAATGCAACGAAGGCTAAATCCTAATATGAAAGAAGTAGTGAAAAATGAAGTCATTAAGCTTCTAGATAATGAAATCATTTATCCTATTTCTGACAGCAAATGGGTAAGTCCTACCCAAGTTGTACCTAAGAAGTCTGGAGTCACTGTGATAACAAATGAGAACAATGAGTTAATTCCCACTAGAACTGTTACTGGTTGGCGCATGTGCATTGACTATAGGAAACTTAATTCAATGACTAGAAAAGATCATTTTCCTTTACCTTTCATGGATCAAATCCTAGAAAGAGTTGCAGGTCATGAATTTTATTGTTTCCTAGATGGCTATTCGGGTTACAACCAAATTGAAATTGCATTGGAAGATCAAGAAAAGACTACTTTCACATGTCCATTTGGTACTTTTGCATATCGAAGGATGCCTTTTGGATTATGTAATGCACCAGCCACATTTCAAGGATGCATGCTTAGTATATTTAGTAATATGGTTGAACATTTTCTTGAGATTTTTATGGATGATTTTTCTGTTTTTGAGGATTCATTTGATGATTGTTTGACTAACTTAGAAAAGGTTTTGAGCAGGTGTGAAGAGAGGAATCTTATACTGAATTGGGAAAAATGTCACTTTATGGTAACAAAAGGCATTGTACTTGGTCACATTGTTTCATCAAAAGGAATTGAGGTTGACAAATCTAAAATCGAGTTAATTGCGAACTTGCCAACACCAAAATCTATTAAAGATGTTAAATTATTTCTAGGACATGCTGGTTTTTATAGAAGGTTCATCAAAGATTTTAGCGTAATATCTAAGCCCTTAAGTAACCTTCTAACAAAGGATAATATTTTTGAATGGACTGAACATTGTGAAAAAGTCTTTGTTAAACTTAAAAACTTGCTTACTTGTGCTCCTGTCATTCAACCTCCTAATTGGTCATTACCTTTTGAAATAATGTGTGATGCTAGTGATTATGCCGTAGGTGCTGTTTTGGGACAAATAAAAGATAAGAAACCTTATATGATTTACTATGCATGTAAAACTTTAAATAGTACTTAAATGAATTATACCACCACTAAAAAAGAATTACTTGCAGTAGTATTTGCATGTGAAAAATTTAGGTCTTATCTTGTTGGCTCACCTGTTGTTATTTTTAGTGATCATGCAGCATTGAAATATCTTTTTTCTAAGAAAGATTCTAAGGTTAGATTGATGCGTTGGATTTTGTTACTTCAAGAATTTGATATCACTATCAAAGATAAGAAAGGCAGCAAAAATGTTGTCGCAGATCACTTGTCAAGATTGACAACAGATTCAAAAACTGACATCACACCAATCGATGACTACTTTCTCGATGAATCTTTACGTTCTGTCCTTGGTTTGCTAATATTTTCAATTTTCTTGTTTCAGGACAATTGCCAGCTCATTGGAGTACCTAAGATAAAAGAAAGTTCTTGAATGAAGTGAAGAACTTTTATTGGGATGACCCTTATTTATTCAAATATTGTCCTGATCAAATATTTCAAAGATGCATTCCTGACAATGAGGTAAGTAGTGTCATTAAATTTTGTCATTCTGAGGCATGTGAGGGCCATTTCTCATCAAGAAAGACAACTGCAAAAATCTTACAAAGTGGATTTTATTAGCCCACCATGTTCAAAGACTCACATGCATTCTGCAAGTCTTGTGAAAATTGTCAAAAGTTGGAATCAATTTCAAAACGTCACATGATGCCTTTAAATCCTATTCTTGTCATTGAGATCTTTGACTGTTGGGGTATAAATTTCATGCGTCCATTTCCTCCATCATTTGGTTTCTTGTACATATTAGTCGTAATAGATTATGTTTCAAAATGGATAGAGGCAATTCCAAGTCGAAACAATGATCACAAAACAGTGATAAAGTTTTTGAAAGAAAATATTTTGAGTCCATTTGGAATCCCTCGAGCCATAATAAGTGATGGTGGCACATATTTCTACAACAAGCCATTTGAGTCTTTAATGAACAAATATGGAATCA
The DNA here is from genome assembly GCF_000495115.2 of Populus euphratica. Taxonomy (NCBI): domain Eukaryota; kingdom Viridiplantae; phylum Streptophyta; class Magnoliopsida; order Malpighiales; family Salicaceae; genus Populus; species Populus euphratica. The sequence continues at coordinate 21,928 of NW_011502092.1, read as the reverse complement.
CACACAAAGTTGCCACCCCTTTATCACCCTCAAACAAGTGGACAAATAGAACTTGCTAATAGGAAGATCAAACATATTTTAGAGAACACAGTGAACCCTAATAGGAAAGATTGGTCTTTAAGACTTAATGATGCACTTTGGGCTTATCGAACTGCTTATAAAACATCATTAGGTATGTCACCTTATAGACTAGTCTATGAAAAACCTTGTCACTTGCTTGTGGAACTTGAACATAAAGCTTATTGGGCTATTAAAGCTTTCAATTCAAATCTAGATGATGCTAGTCAACTGCGAAAATTACAAATAAATGAGCTTGAGGAAATAAGAAATGATGCATATGAAAATTCCAGAATTCATAAAGCAAGAATCAAAGAGTTTCATGACAAGAATATTCTAAGAAAAACATTCAATGTTGGTCAAAAAGTTTTGCTTTATAATTCTCGACTACATTTATTTCTTGGAAAACTAAGATCAAGATGGAGCGGTCCTTTTATTGTGAAACATGTGTATCTATATAGGGTCTGTGATATCGAGAATCCAAAGAATGACAATGTTTTCAAGGTAAATGGACAACATTTGAAAGTTTACTTTGATAATTTTTCAGTTGAAAATGACTATATTGAATTAGGTGATTCAACGACTCTATTGATTTAGGTGATCCTATATATAAAGATTGATTTTTTTTCTTTCATATTATTTTTGTGTTTCTTTTTGAGTGATTTTTGCTAGCTTCTCTCACCCTGGTCAAATGGCGAACAACGGTACTCCGTGACTTAAGTCGGTTCTTTCAGTTTCCCATAATAACTGATATTTATGTATATATTTATGCAATTCTATGAATCTCTCTTCCAATTCTCATTTGAAAATGAGCACTAATCTTGAAAAATTGAAAAAGTATTTTCCTGCTCTGCCTCAGAATGCGATTACAAAAATTTACCGTGCTAGATGTGTAAGATTGAGGTTGTTAATGAATCATGGAATTCCTGAAGATATTCGCTGGTTGATTGAAGAAAAGGTCCGATTATTAGTGAGTCCTTGAATTCCTTTATTTAACACATGCTTGGAATAGGTAAAAGTACTTTTGCAAAGAAACGTCGTGCAAAACAACTGAAAGTCTGTCATCGATGTGCCAAATGGACTTGTAATGCACAATGTCGTTCTTTAGGAATGGTATCTATAAATCATAAAGATAAAATATAGTTCATTAAGGATGGCTTGAGTAAGGAGTCTTTAGATAATCTTCTATTAACTCTTGAAATGCATCCTAGTGGAGATGTGCATTGTGAAATTCATGATTTATGGCCGCTATTTCATAAAGAACATGCTCGATTTAGTCTTGGGAACCTGACTAAAAAAGACCATGTTTGCTAGTTTTTAAGAAAACTGGATGGGAAGCCTATCCTCGACCCATAAAGGGCTTTTAAGCCGTTCTTGGACGTAAAACCAAGGGAAGATGTGAGCCACAATCATAACTACCTGTACATACACATGCTTTTTCAAAAAAAATATAATAAATAAATAAAAAGAGAGAGAGAGTGTGTGTGTGTGTGAGACTCCAGCTGGCCTACATGTAGGTGGTATGATTGCCTTTTTAATTTCTCATCTATAAAATCCTCTCTTCCTTCCTTCATTTCTACTCAACTCATACATTCAACAAATATAGAAGTGTGTAGAAATGGCAAGTTCCTCAGGTCATCAGATAAGAAATATTTGTGTTTTTGGTGGATCTAGTCCTGGGAAAAAAAGGGAGTTTTTAGAATCAACAAATCATCTTGGTCAGGTGTTAGCTGAGAGAAAGATTCATTTAATGTATGGGGGAGGCAGTCTGGGGTTAATGGAAGGTGTGTCAATAGCTGCATTTTTAGGAGGTAGTCAAGTTTTAGAGGTCTTCTCCTAAACTTTAGCACAAGGGAACATAATTGGAAAAACAATTGGAGAGGAACTTCAGGTCTCCACAATGTCAGCTCGAATGAATACAATGTTTAACCATGTTGATGCCTTCATTGCTTTACCAGGTGGTCTAGGCACATTGGAAGAGATCTTTCATATTTCCTCTTGGGCTCAGCTGCACATTCACCATAAACCCATAGGTTTGTTAAATGTTAATGGTTATTATGATAAGTTGTTATCTTTTTTTGATCATGCTGTGGAACAGGAATTTCTAACATCTTCTGCATGACAAATCATAATCTCTGCTACTACTGTTGAATAATTGATTGACCAACTACAATATTTCATTCCTGTAATTGATCCCTCCATGAGTCGCATAAATTGGTCATCTAAGGAAAGCCGTAAAAAGCTTAGATTAGATTTGAGTCTTCATTTGTAATTTTTTTTATTATTGTGTTTTGTTATTTCTTATTTTTGTTTCAGTGTTTGTTGTTACTATGATGGCAGAGTAAAGGAGATCTTTTATGACTCTTGAGACGCATCTTAGTCACCATTCTTAATAAGATCTATTATAATACTTCTTGAAATATTCAGGTTTACAAACTCTCGCATTGTTACCACTTAATTCTGCTCATATACTCATTTAACATGTATTTTTAAACCTTAATTTGCACACACACACTTTAACATATAATTGTGGGTTGCATATTGGATTATTACATTATTTATGTTCTTTTGTTAAAGGTAACAACTAAGGGAAATGGATAGTATATAATTAAAAAAAAACACAAAAAAAACAAAAAAATGTAGATAAGTTTGGTTTCGTAGCTTTCCTAACCTAAGCAATTAAGCCTGAATGGGTGTTTTAACACCTAATACCCTAAAGTCAACTGACTTGGGAACTATTGGCCCAACGCTTGTTACATGGGTTGAGGAGAAAAGCTTAAGGGAATCAAACATTGCACTATCTACGTATCAGTATCTGCGATCCGAGTTACGAAGCTCGTAGGGGTGTCTCAACACCTAATGCCCTAAGACCAACTAGTCTGGAGTCATTAGCTGAAAGCTCGTTACATGGGTTAATGATGCATGATGTTTTAAGTTATATGTATATATATTTTTTTTTAAAAAATAATCCCAACCCAAGAAGTTAACCTTAAACATTAGAACAAAAATTTTGTTTTCTTTCAAGAAAAGCTCCATAATTATATGTTGATATATTGAGCATAAAAGAAAGATTTATTAATATCTTGTTAAGAGGTGTTGAGCAGATATATAAATTTAATGAGAGTTTGTTTATCTGGATAGATTAATGAAAGTTGAATGATGAATACCTTGCTTTGTAGAATTTGCAAATTGTTTTTCTATTTTAACGCTTTGATTACTAGAGACTAGTAATAAGCTGGTTGGGGGGTGTGATTAATACTTAAAAGTACATTTTTATCAAGGTTTTATACTATCATTTTGCACTCGAAGTATCAATAACTCCTTAACTAAAGCATGTTTTATAATAATGTATTTAATAATATAAGATACCTTTAATTTATGGTAAATGTTCAGTTTAAATGCAGGCCTATCATATAAATGAAAGGATTGATTGATGAATTTAAGAACTGAAATTGAATGGACAAAGAGATGGCCAAAGTTAGAAAAGAGATGGCGGTGCAATCTAAACCGGAACACTGTTTGGTAATTGGGTCATATCTGGAGTTGTATATCTCATATTTAGATCTACTTTATATGGATGGAAAGGTACGACATAAGCCTACAACTTTCATATGGAGCCCAAGATCTAAAAAGGCTACTTTTAAGTCTAAATTATAACAATAACAAAGAAGTCTGAATCTATCTTCTAGCCCGAGCACTGTTCAATGTTTGACCCATATCTGGAGTTCTAGAAGTCCAAATGAGCTAAATGTTTTACACAAGAAAGTTGAGACAATTTCCTACAACTTTTATGTTTTTAAGTGGCTCCAATTTTGACGTTATCAATGATATTTTGGGTAGACAAGAGAAGATAAAGATTGTCACCAAGTCAAGAGTTGGCACCCACTCATCAATTAGTCATCAAATCAATAGTTCATAATTTTGGCCTATAAAAGGAGGCATTTGCCATGGATTTAGGCATTTTGGTTTCCAGATCAAAATCATGCTTTTGCTTTCTCTCTTTGTATTTTTTGTATTGCTTATGCTTTGCTTTCATTAATATCAAGTTTATGCCTTTCATTTCCTTTCCTTTCCTTTATTTAGTTAACTTTTATCTTATTTATGTTCTTATTTTGTTTATTTATTTTTCTTTCTTTTATTATGTTTAGCTAAGTTTATTATGTCAAGGTGACAAGGTTACATTAATAGTGTAAGAATAAGTATAATGTAAACTTAATATGGACTTTAATGTTTCATACTAACATGTTTTGTATTTGTTATCTTGTTCACTCTTTAATACTTTGCTTGTTAAATGACTAATCTTGATTTATGTTGTATAATACTTGTTACAAAAAATGCTTGGCACTTTCATAACCAATACTGTATGGTATAACCGATACCTGAACTATGAAAGGAACTTGATTTGTTGTTAACATAAGTTATAATCATGAATGCTTGACGTGATTTACAAGTATTAACATTAATCGAATAAGATGACTACTGTAATCATGTTAACAATCTATAATCTGATTGGAACCTCCTTTATATGTGGTTTCCAATTGAATAATAAGAGTTTATATTATACTTGTTTGACATACCATTAGTGGAACCTCTAACCTTGACATTTGTTATTATCATTGTTTAATCCTTACATTAATATTTCATCTAAAAGTTCTCATCTTTTTCTTCTTCTTCTCCTTCTTTTTCTTTATTATTATTATTATTATTATTATTATTATTGCTACTAATATTATTGTTGTTATTATTGTTATTTATAATTGTTGTTTATAATTTGTACAATTAACCTCCCTGTGGTTCGACCCCGGTCTTGCCGGGTTATTTATTACTTCGACACTCCTGCACTTGGGAGAAGACATTAATCTTTTAGTTGTGTCAGAGATAATAAAAAAAAAATTAGGTTAAATATTTTTATTTAAAAAAAATATAATAGTATATTTTTAATGTGGGATAAAAAATCTTTTAAAATAATTTTTTAAACTTAATTTTTTAGAATATGTATAACGTATATTTATATCCATATCGATTGCTTTTTAATTTTTTCATATAAAATATCAAAATATCAAATATCTTTTTGAAATTTTTCTGGGTGACTCGAGTTTTTGACCGAATCTATTTCATTCAAAATCCAGCTTGCAATTGGCCTGGAGTAAACCGACTGACTTGTTGGGTCAACTCGGAACTCAAATGACTCGACAAAAACTCAGTAGAGACCCTTTCTTTAAATATGTTTCAGTTGGTTATCAATTTATTTCAAAATTCATTATTTAAATATTAGAAGAATATTTTATTTTTGTAATATGGGATTTGAAACCCTTTAATATATATACTCTACAAGAAAAAAGTTATGTTATTTTAATGTGGGATAATAAATCATTTTTTATTTAAATACTTTAATTTAGAAAAATAAAATAATATTTTTTAATATAAAATAAAAATAATTTAAAATAATATTTTAATATAAATAGTAAATAAACGTACACTTCCAGCTCCCGGGAAATGAAATGGTAGCAGTCAAGAGCAAATAGACCATGGTGCCTCTGCAAGTGTAAGTGAAACATTTTGGGCGACAATGACAGTGCTGTTCTGAGGACTTTGGCTTCATTGGAATCCCCAAGGAGTCTAGAAAAGAAAACAACAGATCATGAGCATTAAGCTCCTTTTTGCAGGGATCATAATGATGCTACCATTATGACATGGCCTTCTTCTGCTAAGTGTTATGCGGATGTTATTCTTTTCTTTTCTTTTTTTTAAAAAAAAAGCATTTCCCATTATACATTGAATCTACATTGAATCAGCATGCCATCTATATATATATATATAAATAAAATCATTACATGTATTTGTACTTGGTTTGAAGCTTTACATAAAAGTTAAAAAGGAAAAAAAACAAGAAGTATTAATTCTTCCAATATGGAATATGTTTTTTTTTATATAAAAAAAATCGTTATCATGAGTAAGGAGTGCATATAATCACGATGCTTGACATGAAAACACTTAGGCCATGTTTGTTTCCTGGAAAACAGTTTCCGGGAAACCACTTTCCAAACTTTTCTGTGTTTGTTTGTCATTAGAAAAGTTGGTCAACGGAAAACATTTTCCGGTCAACAAAAAACACTTTCCAATCAACGGAAAACACTTTCCGGTCAACGGAAAACACTTTCCGGTCAACGAAAATATTTTTTAGTCAAAAAAATTTTTGCTTAATTTTCAAGAAAGTGTTTTCCTTTTTAACTGTGTTTGTTTTCTGGAAAGTGGTTTCCGGGAAAATACTTTCCAAACTTTCTTGTGTTTGTTTGCTGTTAGGAAAGTTGATGAATGGAAAGCAGTTTCCAGTCAAAGGAAAATTTGGCTTGATTTTCAGGAAAATATTTTCCTGAAAAATTTGGGAGGAAAACACTTTCCGGAAGTTGTGAAAAGTTTAAAAATGTCATTATTTGCTGATTATATCAAATTTGATCCTCAAACTTTTGATTGCTATATATATTTTGTTTTGAATATTTATTTTTCAATTTCATTTCTTAAAATTTAATTTTTATATTTACTTTGGTCCTCATTTTTATAATTTTTATTTGCTTTTCTCCTATTATTTTTTTATTGAATTTTTTTTCTATCAAATTTGGTCCTCATTCTTTTGATTGTTATTTATTTTATTTGAAATACTTTATGAAATGTTAATTATTATTATTTTAATTTCTTTATCTTTTTTTTTAGATTTGATCTTTATTATTTTGATTATTATTTATTTTATTTGAGATAATTTATGAATTTTTTTTTTCAATTTCATTATTATTCAACTTTTTAATTTGTAAGATTTATTCCTTATTATTTTAATAAACTTGAGAAAAATAAAATATTAATAAATTATTTTCCAGTTTATTTTTCAAAACATAACCAAACACTGGAAAGTGTTTTCCAGTTCATTTTCCATAACACTACCAAACATCGGAAAATACTTTACTTTTCAGGAATTCATTTTCCTCGGAATTCACTTTCCTGGAATTCACTTTCCTCGGAATTCACTTTTCAAAAAGAAACAACTTTCCTGCAAACAAACGGGGCCTTAGCAGGAAGATCACGAGACCAAAACCGAAAGAGGGAGATCTCAATCAAGCAGGAGAAGTCGTCCTGCTGCTATTCACAATTAGTCTAAGCGGGTAGGTAACAATCCAGAGTAACTATATAGTGCTGTATTTTAATAATAAGTAAATATAAAAAAACAATTAAAGACTAATTAATTTTACTATTTAGTTAACCGCTTTTACTATGACCAAAATTGTGTTCATTCAATGTTATGGGTGCATAGACGAAGAGATAGGATTAATCAAAAGATGAAAGCTCTTTAAAAACAGAAAAATGAAAATTATTTTTCTACATGTAAAGTATTTTTCAATGTTTAATTTTAAAAAATATTCTTATTTAAAATATTTTACATATAAGTATTTTTTTAATGGTTATGATGGTGGTATGATGGTTACGATATTGAATGACAGATTTTACTGACACAATCAAAAAATTGATAACGTTTTATAAGTGTAGGAGTATCGAAGTAACAAAATAACTCAGCAAGACTGAGGTCGAATCACATGGAGGTTAATTATATAAATTATAAATAATATCAATAATATCAATAACAACAATATCATCATTATCATCATCAATAACAACAACAATAACAATTATGAGATGAAGAAGAAAAAGTTAAAGACAGCTCTGAGATTTGAATTTGATATAAGTATTAAACAATGATAAAATAATTGTCAAGGTTAGAGGATCCACTAATGGTATTTCAAACAAATATAATATAAATTATTATTACTCAACTAGAAATCACAAACAAAGGAGGTTCCAATTGGATTATAAATTGTTAACATGATTACATTAGTTATCTCTTTCGAATAATACTAATACTTGTAAATATTGTCAGACATTCATGATTATAACTTATGCTAACAACAAATCAAGTTTCTTTCACAGCACAAGTGTCGGTTATACCATACGGTTGAGCTATAAAAGTGTCAAGTGTTATACAACACAAATTTAGATTAATCATGTAACAAGCAAAGTATTAAAAGTGAACAAGATAACAAATACAAAACATGTTAGTATCAAACATTAAAGTCCATTTTGAGTTTCCTTTATACTTATTCTTACACCATTAGTGTAACCTATTCATCTTGACATAATAAAATTAACTAAATATAATAAAAGAGAGAAACATAAATAAATAAGATAAGAATATAAATAAGAAAAAAGTTAACTATGTAAAAAAAAGAAATGAGAATCACAAACAAGAGATTAATATAAGCAAAAATTAAGCATTACAATAAAAAGAGAGCAAAAATATGATTTTAATTTGAAAACCAAGATACTAAAATAAATGGCAAATGCCTCCTTCTATAGATGAAAATTAGAAATTATTGATTTGATGACTAATTATTGAGTAGGTGACTATATCTTGACTTCGTGACAATTCTTATCTTCTTCTCTGTTAAAAACATCATTGCTAATATTAGAATTCAAACAAACTTAAATCATTAAAATTCTAAGAAATTATCTCAGCTTTTCAAAAAAAAAATTGAGATCATTTGGACTTCTAGAACTCGAGATATGGGTTAAACACTAAACAGTGTCTAGGCTGCAGTACAGATTCAGACTTCTCCATTGTTGCTAAGATTTGGGCTCTCAAACAGCAAAATTGAGTCTTTTCTTCCTATGAATGTTTTAGGTCTATGTTTTAGCTTTCTATCCATATAGATCAGACCTAAATTCAAGTTCTACAACTCCAGTTATAATCCAATTACTAAACAATATTCCAATTTGGACTAAATTAGCATATCTTTTTTATGTTTTATCCTCTCTTTGTCCTTTTAATTTTACTATTTCAACTCGTTAATCAATCCTTCATTCATATGATAGGCCTGCATTTAGGATGAATATTTATCATAAATTAAAGATACTTATGGTATGAGACTTGTTATTATAAAGCATATTTTAGTTAAAGAGTTATTGATACTTCAAGTGCAAAATGATCATATAAAACCTCGATAAACATGTATTTTTAAGTACTAATCACTAACTCCTGTAATGAAAGGTGTTTGAGATTTAATTATAAAGTTATGATATGAGAAAGTCATCATTTAGTTTCGACATAATTTCCTTTGTATTTAAAACTTTTTAAGTGTCGACATAAACTCAAAACACAAATAATAACACTTCATAACAATAAACATCACAATTTATTATCTCATTTCCAATCCAATCATCTCAAATCTCATCATATTATATCCATTATTCATTCTCATCCATTCTTACCACTAAAACATTTATTCATTTCAAATCCATCATAATGATTTATAACATCACATCATTTACAATAATTCTACATCATCTAACACTAGAATAAATACAAAGATAAATATAATTTAAGCTAATTATATCATCAAACATATTACATTACCTTAGCTAAGTAGTGATAATTGTTAGTTTAATTACATAATAAAATAAAGTATCTGAAAATTACAATATATGTATTTATATTATGATATAATAGTCCTTATTTATATAGATCTACATAAAAGTATAACTATGGATTACCCCTGGTAAGTCTATAAGGTACCTGTAAAAAAATAGATAACATTTGCTAAGTCTCAATGTAAATGGTTTATTTAAAACTTTAAAAAAATATTCAAAACTTTCAATTAAACAATAATTAAAAATTTTCTTCATAATCATTTCAAATTTCTCTTCCTAATGAAACACTCATAACATTCTTGGTATAATTAATCATCTTGGCATTCATATAATGAAGCAAATATTCCAATATTCTCCAACAAATACCATTCAATTCAACAAACTTATCTTTGTTTCCAATCACTCTAGCATTCCTATTTAGAAGCCAATATTTTTGTATTTACCAATCAATCTTATTAACTTATCTAAGTTGTCAATCAATTTGGTATTCTCATTAGAAAACCAATATTTCGGTATTCCTTTCAAATACCAATCAATTTTTCTCAAATTACATATATTACTTTCCATACACACTAACAATACCACTATCTATATTTTCATGGATTAACTAGTTCACAAATAAGATTTAAATTTATAAAGGAATTGCCACAATATACGGTGTACTTACCTATATTTTGACTATGAATGACTCCACCATCTCCTTAAATCACCCCAATGGTCTTTCTTGTACTGATAGGATTTTCAATTAATTGTTATCATCGTATCCAAAAGAAAACACTTTTTATTTATTGTAGTCTCTATTATAATTTGACTCTATTATTAATCTACAACTAACTTCATTTCTTTTTTATAACTTATTTGATTTAATTCTTATTATCATACAATTATTTAACATTTAAATGAACATGAATTCTATTCCTTTGTGGTTCAATCAGGAACACAACTACAAATATAAATACAACAAAAACTCACTTTAAGCTAACCAATTTCTCAAAAGGCATTGAATTTCTAAAACATCAAAATTTCATTTTCATTATATCAAAAGAGAACAAAACCATAATCCACATGCTTAGTTATTGTAATTGCAATTTACAATATTAACACAAATACATCTAACCCCCTTTATTTGTCTCTCAATAGCTGGCCCTTAATTTTTATTATCCATTCAAATTTCTTTATCATTTCAACATGATTTCACTCTCACAACAACCTATAAGGATCTAAGAGACCAAGTTTCTAAAATTCTCATTTGTCCCCAATTTCATCTCGAGAACCCTAATTCAATTTTGATTACCTTTGTTCAAAATCACTAAACTCTTGTTTGAATTGATACAAAGGGGTTCCAAACACTTTACTTGGTTATAAAACATATTTTGAAAGTTGACTTGTCAAGATTTTCCCAAAGCTTCTTTCATTTCCTTTTCTTTCCTCACTTTGTCTCTCTAATTTAATATTCCATCTTTTTTATTTTCTTTCTTGATTTTAGTGTGAAACTATTTTTCTCTCTTAAAATCCTCTCTTTCCACTCCTAACAAACACTTTCTAACCCTTCAAAGTGAAAGAGAGGAAGAAGAAATGAAAATGCCAAAATTCTTCCATAACTGCACTCCATCAATTTTAAAAATACAGTAGCCAAAATGCTTTGATCGTTTTGAGAAATGATCAGTTTGTTTTATTAAATTGATCTAGCCATTTCTCAAAATGGCTAGACCATTTTCAACACTAGAAAAATAGACATTTTCAGTCATAAACCTTTCTTCTTTTATCATTTTAAATCCTTTTCTTTTTCTTATTTTATTTCATCACACAATAATTTTGATTATATTATTATTTTCATTTTATGTTAGGGTTTATATTCTTTCCTCGTAACAAGAAATATCATCTTTAAAATTTAATTCATATGTGTATCTGAAATAACTCTAAATGCTTTTTCTTTATCTTTGATTCTCGTTCCCACATTATCTCTTTGATTTGAAAACTTTTTCAAAGTATCTTTTCCTTAGGAATTCTTTTATTTTGGTGTTTTTTCTCACTTCCATCTAATATCTAGATTAGATGTACTTCTAGAGTCAAGTCCTCTTTTATCTCTAGCAAAACTAGTGGTAACGCATAAGTGAAATTAATCTCAGCCTTTCGAAGTACATGTATCTTTGATATATGCGGTGGTAGAGACAATCTATATGCAATAGGACCTATTGTTTGAACTATCTCAAAAGGACAAATATATCTAGGGGTCAATTTTCCTTTCATCCCAAACTGTATAATAAGCTTCCATGGTGCAACCTTAAGGAACACTTAATCCCCCACCTCAAACTTGAAGGGCCTTTGACTTTTATCTATATGGACTTTTTTATTTATCACGAGCATTTTTCATTCTAGGTGTTATGATCTTCACTTTCTCTATGGTAATTTGCACCAATTTTAGGCCAATTAATTTCCTATCACCTACTTCTTCCTAACAGACTAGAGCTCGACACTTTCTTCAATATAAAGCTTTAAAGGAAGCCATGCCCATAGTAGCTTGGTAGTTGCTATTATAGGTGAACTCCATCAATGGTAGGTGATCCTTCCAGTTCTATCTAAACTCCAATACACACGACCTCAATAAATCTTCTAAAGTCTAAATGGTTTTTTCTGGTTGTCCATCTATTTGAGAATGAAATGAAGTACTTATATTTAACTTGGTCCCTAGAGCATGCTGGATACTTGGCCATAACTGGGATGTAAATTGACGATCTTGTTCAAATACTATAGACACTAGCACTTTATGTAATTTTACTACTTCATTCACATACATTCTTGCTAACTTACCAATTAAATATGGCATCTTCATAAAAAGGAATAAAATAGATTTTGTTAATCGATCCACAATAACCCAAATTGCATCATTACCCCTTTTTCCTCAAGGTAATCCAGAGATAAAACCCATGGTGATATCCTTTTATTTCCACTCAAGTATCATGAGCAGTTGTAACCATTCAACAGGCTTTTAATGCTATACTTTCACTTGTTGGAATACCCCACTCTTAGCCACATATTCTGCAATTTCTATCTTCGTGTTTAACCACCAATAAAACTCCAAATCATAGCATGTAACAACCCGGCTTTTCAAGCCCCAAAACAACAGATTTTTTTTTTCTTTGACACTGATTAGTACTTAAAAGTGCATTTTTATCATGGTTTTATATCATCATTTTGCACTTGAAGTATCAATAACTCCTAAACTAAAATATGTTTTATAATAATGTATCTAATAATATAAGATACCTATAATTTATGGTAAATGTCTATTTTTAATGCAGGTCTATCACATAAATGAAAGGATTGATTGATGACTTGAAGAACTTAAATTGCAAGGATAAAGAGATGGCCAAACTTAGAAAAGAGATGTCGGTGCAATCTAAACCGGAACACTGTTCGGTAATTGGGTCATATCTAGAGCTATATATCTCAGATTTAGGTCCAATTTATATGGATGGAAAGGTAAGACATAGGCCTACAACTTTCATATGGAGCCCAAGATCTAAAAAGGCCATTATCAAGTCCAAATTGTAGCAACAACAAAGAAGCCCGAATCTGTCTTCCAGCCCGAGCGCTGTTCGGTATTTTGGCCATATCTGGAGTTCTAGAAGTCCAAATGAGCTGAATTGTTTACACAAGAAAGCTGAGACAATTTCCTACAACTTTCATGTAACTGGCTCCAATTTTGACGTTATCAATGACGTTTTGGGCAATTATGTCAAGGTGAAAAGGTTACACTAATGGTGTAAGAATAAGTATAGTATAAACTTAATACAAGAGAAGATAAGGATTGTCACCAAGTCAAAAGTTGGCCACCCACTTATCAATTAGTCATCAAATCAATAGTTCCCAATTTTGGCCTATAAAAGGAGGCATTTGCCATGCATTTAGGCATCTTGGTGTTCAGATCAAGATCATGCTCTTCCTTTCTCTCTTTGTATTTTTTGTAATGTTTATGCTTTGCTTTCATTATAATTAAGTTTATGCCTTTCATTTCCTTTCCTTTACTTAGTTAACTTTTATGTTCTTATTTTGTTTATCTATTTTGCTTTCTTTCATTATGTCTAGCTAAGTTAGTTATGTCAAGGTGAAAAGGTTACACTAATGGTGTAAGAATAAGTATAATGTAAACTTAATATGGACTTTAATGTTTGATACTAACATGTTTTATATTTGTTATCTTGTTCACTCTTTAATACTTTGCTTGTTAAATGACTAATCTTGATTTATGTTGTATAACACTTGGTACAACAAATGTTTGGCACTTTCATAGCCCATAATGTATGGTATAACCGACACCTGAGCTATGAAAGGAACTTGATTTGTTGTTAACATAAGTTATAATCATGAATGCTTGACGAGATTTACAAGTATTAGCATTAATTGAATAAGATGACTAATGTAATCATGTTAACAATATATAATCTGATTGGAACCTCCTTTGTGTGTGGTTTCCATTTCAATAATAAGATTTTATACTATACTTGTTTGATATACCATTAGTGGAACCTCTAACCTTGACATTTGTTATTATTATTGTTTAATCCTTACATTAATTTTCCATCTCCAAGTTCCCATCATCTTCTTCTTCTTCTCTTTCTTTATTATTATTATTATTATTATTATTATTATTATTAGTATTATTATTATTATTATTATTATTATTATTAGTATTATTAGTATTACTATTATTATTATTATTATTATTATTATTATTACTATTATTGTTGTTGTTGTTGTTGTTATTGTTATTGTTATTGTTGTTGTATTATTGTTATTTATAATTTGTACAAATAACCTCCTTGTGGTTCGACCCCGGTCTTGCCGGGTTATTTATTACTTCGACACTCCTGCACTTGGGAGAAGACATCAATCTTTTCATCGTGTCAGACACACATCGTGTCGATAAATTACGAACCTATTTTCCTCATATCATCATAATGCAATCCATACATCAACAACATTCAACATTTCATTTAAAAGGGAAATTTACATAAACACATAATATTATGTTTGCATGCTTAGAAGTTCATATTATAATATACATCCATAGACATGAGTTTGCATTCCTATCCTACTAATAGTCACCATAAATTTAAACAAAAGAGTTCAATAAAAGTTATACGTTTAACACATTGATCCATACAAAATACATCGTGATTTAGGATGCAACTACATGATTCCTTGCAAAAGTAGGTTCCCGTGTATCGGGTTTTCTAGGCATCTCGTTGATGTGATGTCCCTGTTGCAGTGCAAAACATTTAAGAGAATGCAATTGCTTATTAGTAATAATGATGATTAAATGGTCTGGAAGAAAAATGAAACATTAACATTATTCCATGGTTGATGCATGATATTTGTAGTTTCTTTATGTACATAGTATACACAATTTATAATACATATAGATGCACCAATTCTTGTAATCAACCATAATCTTAAACCCAGCTATCCTCTTAAGGTATCATTTGTTGAGGTTAACCATTCACTAACCCCGATCATCCTCTTTGGATGCCTTTAGCCGACGCTAATCAATCACTTGTCCCGATCATCCATTCGGATGCCATTAGTCGAGGCTAATCATTCCTTGTCCCGGTCATCCATTCGGATGCCATTAGCCGAGGCTAATCATTCCTTTATCCCGGTCATCCATTCGGATGCCATTAGCCGAGGCTAATCAGTCATTTGTCCTGGTCATCCCTTGAGATGCCTTTAGCCGAGGCTAATCATTCCTTTGTCCCGGTCATCCATTCGAATGCCATTAGCCGAGGCTATTCATTCCTTTATCCTGGTCATCCATTCGGATGCCATTAGCCAAAGCTAATCAACCATTTGACAACATTTAACGTTTGACAATCTGTTATCTATTCTAACCCAATATGGTAACATTCATGTTAAAGTATCGCATTATTTAACATATGAAAAAGGAAAGTGGAAGTCACCTACCTGCTCCACTTGTGGTTTGTTCTTGTCTTGACGATGGTCCGATCCCGACCGCACCACCTAAGACAACAATGGTCACAAATCAGTACATTTGTATTTTTGAATCACATGTGTCACCACACTTATTTCAAAAGTTCATATATTCACATTCACGTGTTCCACATTTTACACCATCATACCATGAAATTGTTACTAGCATTTAAGTCAATCTAGAAATCGGCAACGAAAACTGAGTCATTAGTTCTATATATATA
>NW_011502092.1:0-6147 GCF_000495115.2 Populus euphratica | reverse complement strand
TATATATATATATATATATATATATATATTGATATAGATATATTTTTCTTTTGGGTGTTTACATAGTACATATTAGAACTACTAGGATTTTTGCATGTATTTTTTTTATATTTAATTACCAATTTATTGAATCCATGAGAACTTGACCAATATTTTAATAACTAACACGATCAAAAGATTGATATCTTCTCCCAAGATAGAAGTGTCAAAGTAATAAATAACCCGATAAGACCAGGGTCGAACAATTGGGAGGTTAATTATATAAATTATAAATAATGATGATGATGATGAGGACTTTGAGATGTAAAATTAACGTGAAAATTAAATAATGATAAAAATAATTGTCAAGGTTAGAGGATCTATTAATGATATTTCAAATAAGTATAATATAAACTCTTTTTATTACTCAACTAGAAACCACACACAAAGGAGGTTCCAATTGAATGATTTGTCATTAATAGGTTATTATAAATTATTAACATGATCATATTAATTATCTTATTAAGTAACACTAAACTTTTAAATATTGTTAGGAATTCATGATGCTAACTTATGTTAACAACAAATCAAGTTCCTTTAATAGAACAGATATAGGTTATACCAGATGATTGGTTATGAAAGTGTCAAGGATTTGGTGTGCCAAATGTTATGCAACATAAATTTAGATTAACCATTTAACAAGCAAGGTATTAAGAATTAATAAAATAAAAATGATAAGACATGTTAATAGTAAGTTGTTTAGGATATAATTATTGAAGTTCATATTGAGTTTATATTATACTTATCCTAACACTAGTAGTGAAACCTTTTCAACTTGACATAATAAACTTAGCTAAACATAATGAAAAAGAGAAACATAAATAAACAAGAGGAGAACATGATTATATAAGTATAGTAAAGGAAATGAAAGGCATAAACAAGATATTAATGAAAGAAAAACTTAAACATTACAAAAATATAAAGAAAGAGAGCAAGAACATGATCTTGATCTAAAAATCAAGATGCCTAAATGCATGGTAAATGCCTCCTTTTATAAGCCAAAATTCAAAACTATTGATTTGATGACTAATTATTGAATGGGTGGCCACCTCTTTCCTTATTAACAATCTTTATCTTCTTTTCTGCCAAAAAAATCATTGCTAACATCTAAATTTGAATAGGTAGTCTTATGAAAGTTTTGGGGAAATGTATGAGCTTTCTAATAAAACAAGAATGAGGCCATTTAGACTTCTAAAATTCAAGATTTGGGCTAAAAATTGAACAGTGTCCAGGCTGTAGGATAGATTCCGACTTATCTGTTATTGCTATAATTTGAACTTGAAAACGATCATTTTGAATTTGAACTCTTCATG
Organism: Populus euphratica; assembly: GCF_000495115.2. Lineage (NCBI taxonomy): Eukaryota > Viridiplantae > Streptophyta > Magnoliopsida > Malpighiales > Salicaceae > Populus > Populus euphratica. The sequence goes on along the minus strand of NW_011502092.1, from coordinate 4,795 downwards.
AAAGTTTTAGGCCTATGTCTTAGCTTTTTATCCATATAAATCAGATCTAAATCCAAGTTCTGCAACTCCAGTTATGATCCAATAACCGAATGGTGTTCCAATTTAAATTCAACAAGTATCTCTTTTCTAAGCTTAGCTCTCTTTTTGTCTCTTAATTTTAGTAGTTAAACTCATCAATCAATCATTTGATTTATGTGATAGACTTGCATTTAAAATGAACATTTATCATAAATTAAATGTATCTTATATTATCATACTTTTTATTATAAAACATGTTCTAGCTAAGAAGTTATTGATATTTCAAGTGCAAAATGATTCATATAAAATCTTGATAAAAATGCACTTTTAAGTACTAATCACATAACCCTTAAAAATTTTAATTCATGAGAATTAATGGTCAACATTCTGATATAAATGTTGAATATTAATGATTAACATTCTGATATAAATGTTGGACTTACAAGTAGGCTGACATTGAAATACCAAAAGCTAACTAAAAAATTTCCAGAATTTATTTAGGTATTCAATAATTTTAATTAAGAGTATTTTTTACCATAATATACAAGCTATAGAAAACTCTTTCGCCTTCAAAGATAGGTGAACCTTGTCAAGACACCTATATGGACTCTTTTGACAAGAATTTTTTTGGATACATAAGCCCATAATGAATTCAAAACACAAGATCTATTCATGAAAATAAATCTTTATTTTAAGTCATAGATAAACCATTAGTTAAAAGTCCATTACTACATTTAAGCCACATATAGATCATATAATGCAGCTTACCTTATATAAGGTACTTTAGGGGTGTTAATACTTTTCATAGCCACAACCAGTCTCTTACCTTAGAATTTCATATAAGACTAGTACATTGGGGTCCCCTAGTGACTTTAAACCAAACAACTAGGAGGCAACCCCTTGATCCAAAAGTTGCAATGCCATGCGCGCACATGTGACAAACTATACTTCAATTTTGTTTAATAATAATTCTATCTTTTGAAAATTTTAAATAATGAATGTTTTATTTTGAATTACAAATTAAAGATGCTAAAAAAATTACTTGCTGGATGATATTGAGAATATGAAAGTCTTGGAAGGTGTGACACTAAATTGGTGAAAATATAGGATGATGGAAAATTTGAAATCTTTATTTACAGGGTGTGAAAATTTGATTAAGTCAATATCTTGGTAATGAAATAAATAGGATAAACTTTACTAGAATTTTTGAAAAAAAAACTCCCACACTTTTAGTGATAATATAACACGTATATATGGAATATCATGCGATTAAATTTGGGGTTATTACAATATGAACTCTAATATCAACTTAAACCAATTATTAAATGCCAAACTTTAACTGATTTCATTATGAAATGTAAGCTTTAACTAATTTCATTATGGAATGCTCCTTTACCAGGCCATTCTCCACCAGAGGTTCAGACTGAAGTAGCAAAGGACCAATTCATGATTGAACCTTGGGCATTACATGTTGATAAAACATCAAACATGAATAAGAATGGAGTTGGACTTGTTTTGAATAGACTTGGAGGGCAAACCTTTAAATATATAGTCTACTTAGAATTCTCATCCTTCGATAATATAGTAAAGTGACACGACTAAAAGATTGATGTCTTCTCCCAAGTGCAGGAGTGTCGAAGTAATAAATAACCCGGCAAGACCGGGGTCAAACCACAGGGAGGTTAATTGTACAAATTATAAACAACAACAATAGTAACAATAACAACAACAATAATAATACTAATAACACTAGTAGTAGTAGTAGTAGTAGTAATAATAATAATAATAAAGAAAGAGAAGAAGAAGAAGATAATGAGAACTTGGAGATGGAATATTAATATAAGGATTAAACGATGATAATAACAAATATCAAGCTTAGAGGTTCCACTAATGGTATGTCAAACAAGTATAGTATAAACTCTTATTATTCAATTGGAAACCACACACAAAGCAGGTTCCAATCAGATAATCGATTGTTAACATGATTACATTAGTCATCTTATTCGATTAATGCTAGTACTTGTAAATCTCGTCAAGCATTCATGATTATAACTTATGTTAACAACAAATCAAGTTCTTTTCATAGCTCAGGTGTCGGTTATACCATACAATATGGGCTATGAAAGTGCCAAGCATTTGTTGTGCCAAGTGTTATACAACATAAATCAAGATTAGTCATTTAACAAGCAAAGTATTAAAGAGTGAACAAGATAACAAATACAAAACATGTTAGTATCAAACATTAAAGTCCATATTAAGTTTATACTATACTTATTCTTACACCATTAGTGTAACCTTTTCACCTTGACATAATAAACTTAGTTAGACGTAATGAAAGAAAGAAAAATAAATAAACAAAATAAGAACATGAATAAGATTAAAGTTAACTAAGTAAATGAAAGGAAATGAAAGGCATAAACTTGATATTAATGAAAGCAAAACATAAACATTACAAAAAATACAAAAAATACGAGCTTAGTAACTCGGGTCGTAGATACTGATATGTAGATAGTGCAATGTTTGATTCCCTTAAGCTTTTCTCCTCAACCCATGTAACAAGCGTTGGGCCAATAGCTCCCAAGTCAGTTGACTTTAGGGTATTAGATGTTAAAACACCCCTTAGGTTCAGGAGGCTACGAAACCAAACTTATCTACATTTTTATTATCATCATTTTTTTCTCTTTTTTTTCTCTTTTTTTTTTTTAATTATATGCTATCCCTTTTCCTTAGGTGTTACCTTTAACAAAAGAACATAAATAATGTAATAATCCAATATGTAACCCACAATCATATGTTAAAGTGTATGTGTGTAAATTAAGGTTTAAGAATACATGTTAAATAAGTATATGAGCAGAATTAAGTGATAACAATGCGAGAGTTTGTAAACCTGAATATTTCAAGAAGTATTATGATAGACTTTATTAAGAATGGTTACTAAGATGCATTTCAAGAGTCATAAAAGTTCTCATTACTCTGCCATCATAGTAACAATAATTTTGCACATGCTTTATGAAATAGAAAACACAGTTTTTTTTTTTAGCTACTACCCTCTCCCCCTAACTAAAACAAAACATTGTCCTCAATGTTTAAAGGTAGAAAGATAGAGTATAGAAGATATCACCTGAAATAACAAACAATGACAAACCTGAAACACACGGAAACAAATAAAAGTAACAACAAAACACAATAATAAAACCAAAAGACACAAAGATTCACAAATGAAGGCTCAAATCCAATCTAAGCTTTTTACGGCTTTCCTTAGTTGACCAATTTATGCGACTCATGGAAGGATCAATTACAGGAATGAAAGATTGTAGTTGGTCAATCAATTGTTCAGCAGTAGTAGCAGAGATTATGATTTGTTATGCAGAAGATGTTAGAAATTCCTGTTCCACAACATGATCAAGAAAAGACAACAACTTATCATAATAACCATTAACATTTAACAAACTTATGGGTTTATGGTGAATGTGCAGTTGAGCCCAAGAGGAAATATGAAAGATCTCTTCCAATGTGCCTAGACCACCTGGTAAAGCAATGAAGGCATCAACATGGTTAAACATTGCATTCATTCGAGCCGACATTGTGGAGACCTGAAGTTCCTCTCCAATTGTTTTTCCAATGATGTCCCCTTGTGCTAAAGTTTCAGGGACAACCCCTAAAACTTGACTACCTCCTAAAAATGCAGCTATTGACACACCTCCCATTAACCCAAGACTGTCTCCCCCATACACTAAATGAATCTTTCTCTCAGTTAGCACTTGACCAAGATGATTTGCTGATTCTAAAAACTCCTTTTCTTTCCCAGGACTAAATCCACCGAAAACACAAATATTTCTTATATGATGACTTGAGGAACTTGCCATTTCTACACACTTCTGTATTTGTTGAATGTATGGGTTGAGTAGAAATGAAAGGAAGGAAGAGAGGGTTTTATAGATGAGAAATTAGAAAGGCAATCATAACACCTATATGTAGGCCAGCTAGAGTCTCACACACTCTCTCTCTCTTTTTATTTATTTATTTATTTACTTTTGAAAAAGCATGTCTATGTACAAGTAGTTGTGATTGTGGCTCACATCTTCCCTTAGTTTTATGTCCAAGAACGGCTTAAACGCCCTCTATTGGTCAGGGATAGGCTTCCTATCTAGTTTTCTTAAAAACTGGCAAACAGGGTCTTTTTTAGTCAGATTCCCAAGACTAAGTCGATCATGTTCTTTATGAAATAGTGGCCATAAATCATGAATTACACGATGCACATCTCCACTAGGATGCGTCTCAAGAGTCAATAGAACATTATCTAAAGACTCTTTACTCAGGTCATCCTTAATGAATTGTATTTTATCTTCACAGTTTATAGATACCATTCCTAAAGAACGACATTGTGTATTACAAGTCCATCTAGCACATCGATGACATACTTGCAGTCATTTTGCACGACGTTTCTTTGCAAAAGTGCTTTTACCTGTTCCAGGCATATGTGAAATGAAGGAGTTAGAGGACTCACCTGATAATCGGACCTTTGCTTCAATCAACCAGCGAATATCTTCAGGAATTCCATGATTCATTAACAATCTCAATCTTGCACATCTAGCACGATAAATTTTTGTAATCGCATTCTGAGGCAGAGCGGGAAAATACTTTTTCAATTTTTCAAGATTAGTGTCCATTTTCAAATGAGAATTGGAAGAGAGATTTAAATAATTGCACAAATATATACACATATATCAGTTATTGTGGGAAACTGAAAGAACCAACTTAAGTTACGGAGTACCGT
>NW_011499967.1:731233-732569 GCF_000495115.2 Populus euphratica | reverse complement strand
CAAGACTCAATTCTGTTGTTTGAAAGTCCAAATATTAGCAACAACGTAGAAGTCTGAATCTATCATGCAGCCTAGACACTATTCAGTGTTCAGCTCATATCTCGAGTTATAGAAGTCCAAATGACCTTAATGTTTTTCCTGGAAATCTAAGATAATTTACTAGAACTTTCATGTGAAAGTCTAGTTCAAATTTAGATGTTATCAATGATGTTTTATCCAGACAAGAAGATAAATATTGTCACGAAATCAAGATGTGGTCACCTACTCATCAATTAGTCATCAAATCAATACTTCCCAACATGGACTTTAATGTTTGATACTAACATCTTTTCTATTTGTTATCTTGTTCACTCTTACTACTTTACTTGTTAAATGGTTAATCTAGATTTGTGTTTTATAACACTTAGTACAACAAATACTTGACACTTTCATAACCCAACCGTATGGTGTAACCGACACTTGTGCTATGAAAAGAATTTAATTTGTTATTAACATAAGTTATAATCATGAATGCCTAACAGCATTTACAAATATTAACATTATTCGAATAAGATAACTAATGTAATCATGTTAACAACTTATAATCCGATTGGAACCTCCTTTGTGTGTGGTTTCCAATTGAGTAATAAAAAGAGTTTATCTTATACTTTTTTGAAATAGTGATGTAAATAAAAGATTGATGTCTTCTCACAAGTGTAGGAGTGTCAAAGTAATAAATAACTTGGCAAGATCAAGGTCGAACCACATGGAGGTGAATTGTATAAATTATAGATAACAGTAACACAACAACAACAATAACAATACTAGTAGTAGTAGTAGTAGTAAAGAAGAAGAAGTTAATGAGAACTTTGAGATGGAAGATCAATATAAGGGTTAATAATAATAACAACAAATGTCAAGGTTAGAGGATCTACTAATGGTATGTCAAAGTATAGTATAAACTCTTATTATTCAGTTGAAAACCACACACAAAGGAGGTTCCAATCAGATTATAAATTGTTAACATGATTACATTAGTTATCTTATTCGATTAATGCTAATACTCATAAATCTCATCAGGCATTCATGATTATAATTTATGTTAACAAGAAATCAAGTTCCTTTCATAGCTCAGGTGTCGGTTATACCATATAGTATGGGTTATGAAAGTGTCAAACATTTATTGTACCAAGTATTATACAACATAAATCTAGATTAGTCATTTAATAAGCAAAGTACTAAAGAGTGAACAAGATAACAAATATAAAAGATATTAGTATTAAACATTAAAGTCCGTGTTAAATTTACACTATACTTATTCTTACATCATTAGTGTAACCTTTTCACCTTGACATAA